>NW_017076155.1:0-266 GCF_001483705.2 Eufriesea mexicana | reverse complement strand
TGCTCGGATTTGTGTGCAATAGTGGTCGTGGCAAGTTTAGTTTAGTTACTATCCGTTTCGTTATGTTTTGTTGGTTTGGGTTATGCTTGGTTAGGTTAGGTTAGGTTAGGTTAGGTTTGGTTAGTATGGATTGGTCTATTGTGCTATAGGCTGCTATTCGGCGGACGTTCGCGTTCTACTGATGTATAATACGTTCTGCCTTTCTCTAGGGATACCAGCAATAGTGGTGGCAGCAAGGTAGATTCGATTACGTAACGTTAGGTTAG
>NW_017076154.1:0-266 GCF_001483705.2 Eufriesea mexicana | reverse complement strand
TTGAATTTTCCAGCCAGTGTCTATAGCATTGCAGTGACTATAGTACGCCAGTAGAACCTGCCCCCCTATGTGCAAGAAAGTTGTATCACCGCGATAGTAGCCGATAATGTCAATAAAATCGAATTTTCCTGCCAGATTCTATAACATTTGCATGGCTATAGCAAGCCAATAGTATATTCCACCCTTATTTATGCAAGAAACAGAGTTCACCAAGATATCAGTCGAAAATGTCAATAAAATTGAATTTTCCAGGCAGGTTCTATAGC
>NW_017076153.1:0-266 GCF_001483705.2 Eufriesea mexicana | reverse complement strand
TATTGACAGCATCACGTGTACTCGTGGACCATCTTCATAAGAACTTTCCTTTTTGATTTTATCGATGTATAATATTATAGCTTGTTTTGTGTGTTGATGTAAAGCTTCGAGTTTCTAGAATCCGAAAGATGAATGTTGGAGTACAAATAGGGGATATTAGGCATTTCTTACATCTAGTATTTTTGTTGGATATATTACAGTAAAACTCTTTGTTGGAACAAAGTTGAGAGATTTTAATCGAACGTGTCCTGTGTCCTTTTGGGTTA
>NW_017076152.1:0-266 GCF_001483705.2 Eufriesea mexicana | reverse complement strand
CTTAATTCTTAAAGTTCTTCATTTAAAATTTATCTTAATTCAACACGAAGGTCGCAAACATCTTTATTAATTTGAACTTTGAAAAGATATCACGCTGTTATCCCTAAGTTAATTTAATCTTTTTATTAATATTAATTAAATCAATTATTTATTCTTGAATCAAAGTTTTATTTATTAAATGAAGTTAATTAAATTTATTAATCCCCCCAACTAAATATAATTTAAATTCTTAATATAAATAAATTTAATTAAAAACTTTAATTATA
>NW_017076151.1:0-266 GCF_001483705.2 Eufriesea mexicana | reverse complement strand
GATAGGCGAGCTTAGGTTAGGCTTGACTAGGTTAGGTTAGGATGGTTTGGGTTAGGTTATGTTTGGTTAGGTTAAGATAGGTTAGCTAGGTTATGTTAGGTCGTGTTAGGTTAGATTTCGTTATGTTCGGTTAGGGTAAGTTTGGGTAGGTTGGGTTTGGTTATGTTAGGTTTGCTAAAGCTTGGGTATGTGTGGCTAGGGTAGGTTTTAAAAAGTTAGGATAGGTTAGGTTAGGTTAGGTTAGGTTAGGTCAATTTAGGTCAGGT
>NW_017076150.1:0-266 GCF_001483705.2 Eufriesea mexicana | reverse complement strand
ACGTATGTATGTATATATGTATGGATGTTTGGATGGATGTATTTATGGATGGATTTATGTATGTATGGATGGATATATGGGTGGATGTATGTTTTTGTGGATACATGTATGGGTGCGTGGATGTATGGACGTTTGGATGTGTGGGTGGGTGAATGGATGTGTGGATGGAAGGAAGTTGGGATGGATGGATGTGTGGATGAATGGATGAAAGAATGGATGGGTGGTTGTATGGATGTATGGATGTACGGATGTATTGTTGTACGAAT
>NW_017076149.1:0-266 GCF_001483705.2 Eufriesea mexicana | reverse complement strand
ACAGGTACAAGCAGGATATACTAGATCACAGCAGTGCGCAGAAATCCACCGCATTGCAGTGAACGCCACAAAAGCCGTAGGTAGCGTAACCTAACCAGACACTAACCTAACAGAACGTAGCATTACTCAAGATAATGTGCGGCTACCACTGCTCCTGGCATCCTCAGTGCGAAGCAGAATATAGTAGATCAATATATAGCACGGAAATCCACCGAACAGCAGTGTATAGCACAAAAGTCAAAGAAATCCTAACCAAGCCGTCCTAA
>NW_017076148.1:0-266 GCF_001483705.2 Eufriesea mexicana | reverse complement strand
GAGTCCAGTAACTGTGTTCTCGGCACATAAGTTTGAGTTATGCTACGTTTGGTTAGGTTATTAAAGTTCGGGTTAGGTAAAGATTACTTTGACTTTAATGGTACGGACTGTTGCATCGTGGACTTCTGCGCTCTATTGTGCTCCAGTTTGTTTTGCCTGGCTCCCTGTAGGCCACAAATAGTGTTCTAGGCACGTTAGGTTGCGATGGATAGCGTTCGGTCATGTTACAATTGTCTAGGTTGGGATAGGGTTGCTCTGACTTTCGT
>NW_017076147.1:0-266 GCF_001483705.2 Eufriesea mexicana | reverse complement strand
CACCATGTTATTAGTCAAAAATGTCTGTAAAATTGAACTTACCAGGTAGGTTCTACAGCAGTGCATGGAAATAGCAATCCAAAAGCGTATTTCCTCCTTACTTATGGAAGGAAGTTAGCTCACCACGATATTAGTCGAAGCTGTCAATGAAAATGAATTTTCCAGCCAGATTCTACAGCAATGCAATGGCTATAGCGCTCCAGAAGGATCTTTCCTCCTTACTTATGCAAGAAAGAAAGCTGACCAAGATGATAGTCGAAAATGTC
>NW_017076146.1:0-266 GCF_001483705.2 Eufriesea mexicana | reverse complement strand
GAATTTTCCATCCAGATACTATAGCATTGCAATGGCTACAGCTGGCCAATAGAATCTTACCTCCTTATTTTTGCACGAAAGATATCTCACCACGATATTAGTCGAAGATGTCAATCAAATTGAATTTTCGTGGCTGATTCTATAGCATTGCAATGGCTAATGCGCGCCAATAGAATATTTCCTCCTTGTTTATGCACGAAAGCTAGCTGACCACGATATTAGCCGAAATTGTCAATAACATTGTATATTCCAAGGAGATTCTGTAG
>NW_017076145.1:0-266 GCF_001483705.2 Eufriesea mexicana | reverse complement strand
AATTGTTAATATCTCAAGCCGTAACCGTAATATGCATTGATAATTCTAGAATATCTGTGGAACGTGAACCCTCAGTAAGCAATTTAGTCATACGCCTATAGCACCGTGATGATGGCTGTAATCAGTACTGTCTTTCCGACTGTTAATATAACGAGCGACAGTCCATCTGTCGTTCTTCATTCTACGATTGTTACAGAATTCAAGCCATCTGTCAACAGATTAGACCAACGGCAACAGTGATCGGCTCATGGCGGTAGTAAGTACCG
>NW_017076144.1:0-266 GCF_001483705.2 Eufriesea mexicana | reverse complement strand
GATGGATGTGTGGATGGATGTATGGGTGTATGTATGTATGGATGTGTGGATGGATGTACGAGTGGATGGCAGGATATATGGACGGATGGATGTATTGATATACAGGTGTATGGACGCATGACTGTTAGGTTGTATGTATGGATGTGTGTATGGATGGACGGATGGATGTATGTATGGATGTGTGTATGAGATTATATAAGGATGTAGTTAAAGATGTATGTATGGATGTGTGTATGGATGTATGGGTGGATGGATGCATCGTCGGT
>NW_017076143.1:0-266 GCF_001483705.2 Eufriesea mexicana | reverse complement strand
CACTAACCTCGTCGATAAAAATCTTTATAGCGATCGGCATGATTGAACGCGATCCTGATAGTCGAACGCCATTACCTGTCAGCAATACAGATAATCATGACTATATTCTACGAACAAGTGAACGATTTACACCGAGAACGACATTTGTCAATTTTATCAATTTTCCAAATTATTTTTATAAAATTAACGTAGGATTTTTGGTTAAATTAATCGTATGCAGACAGAGATCTGAGCATCTAACAAACAATAACTCTCTTTTTGTAACA
>NW_017076142.1:0-266 GCF_001483705.2 Eufriesea mexicana | reverse complement strand
TGCCGGTAGTAATGTTCCCGGCATATTAGGTGGCGGCAGGATACGTTTGTATATGTTACGTTTCGCTAGCTTAGGATAGGTTACTTCGACTTTTGTGCTACACACTGCGTTTCGAGGGATTCCTGCGCTCTACTCTCCTCTAGCATGTTCTGCTTCACTCAGAGGAGGTCAGCAATTCTTATCACGGTTCGTTATGTCGAGTTCGATTACGTTTCGTTAGGATTGGTTTGCTTGGGTTAGGCTTGGTTAGCTTCGTCTTTTGTGCT
>NW_017076141.1:0-266 GCF_001483705.2 Eufriesea mexicana | reverse complement strand
ATAGAATCTGGAAGGGAAATTCAATTTTATTGACATTATACACTGATATCCTGGTGAGCTAGCTTCCTTGCATAAGTAAGGAGGAACGATACTTTTTGAGTGCTGTAGAAACTCCATTGATATAGAATGATGCTGAAAATACAATTTTGTTGACATTTTTGACTACTATCCTGGTTAGCTAACATTCAGACATAATTCAGGAGGAAAGATTCTATTGGCGTGCAATAGCCATTGGAATGCTATAGAATCCTGCTAGAAAATTCAAT
>NW_017076140.1:0-266 GCF_001483705.2 Eufriesea mexicana | reverse complement strand
TTATTGACATTTTCGACTAATATCATGGTGAGCTATCTTACTTTCATGAATAAGGAGGATGGACACAATTAGCGTGCTAGAGGCATTGCAATGCTACAGAATCTTGCAGGTAAATTCAATTTTACTGACATTTTCGATTGATATCGCGGTAATCTAACTTTCTTGCGTAAGTAAGGAGGAAAGATGCTTTTTGAGTGCTATATCCATTCCAATGATATAGTTTGTGGCTGGAAAATTCAATTTTATTGACATTTTCGACTGTTACC
>NW_017076139.1:0-266 GCF_001483705.2 Eufriesea mexicana | reverse complement strand
TCATTAACTTCGTCGTAATTAATTTTTTAAATTAACTTAGAATTAGCATAACTAATAATCATTTGTAGGAAGTCAAAATTTATGCCATTTGATTTATAGTAAAATTTTTGCGAATTTGGTAATCGTGAGACTCGAAGAATTGCATTAGTTATCTCTTTTTATTTTTATTCTTCATCGTGTAGTTAATTAATTTCGTCCAATGCTCAGTTTCTGGCGAACCACCCTGTATATTGCTTTCATTTCGTTTCATTACGATCTACATTGAC
>NW_017076138.1:0-266 GCF_001483705.2 Eufriesea mexicana | reverse complement strand
ACTTACGCAGAAAAGATTGCCCACCACGATGTTGGTCGGAAATGTCAATGAAACTGGACTTTTCTGTCAGATTCTATTGAAATGCAATGGCTGTAGCAAACCTATAGGTTATTTCCACATTATTCAAGCAGAAAAGCATCCTCGACACGATATTAGTCGATAATGTCAACAAAATATGACTTTTCAGTCAGATTCTACGGCAGTGCATTGGCTATGGCAAAGCAATAGTATCTTTCCGCCTTATTCGCGCAGAAAAGCTTTCCCAC
>NW_017076137.1:0-266 GCF_001483705.2 Eufriesea mexicana | reverse complement strand
GCATTGAAGTAGCTGACAGAAACACGATCGTCGACGGTACGTTTATGATCGAGCCGTGAGCCCTGACGTACATTCGAGCCTTCTGCTTTTATTCTTTCTTCCCTCGCTTTTCACTCTCTTTCCGCCCTCTCGTTTCCTCTGCTTTCTTTTTTCCCCTTTTTATTCTTCCACTCGTTTCGCGCGGTTTCCATCCTCGAACGATACTCTCGAAGCCACGAGAGAGCACGAGGTGTGTCGGAATTTTGGCTGGAATGGAGGGACACATG
>NW_017076136.1:0-266 GCF_001483705.2 Eufriesea mexicana | reverse complement strand
TGACATTTTCGACCAATATCGTGGTGAGCCAACTTTATTGTATAAATACGGAGGAAAGATTCAGTTGGCCTGCTTTTGCCGTCGCAATGATACATAATGTGGCTGGAGAATACAATTTTGTTGACATTTTCGACCAATATCGTGGTGGGTTAACTTCCTTGCATAACTAAGGAGGAACAATTCTATTGGCGTGCTTTAGGCATTGCATGCTATAGAATCCTCCTGGAAAATAGAAATTTACTGACATTTTCGACTAATATCGTGGT
>NW_017076135.1:0-266 GCF_001483705.2 Eufriesea mexicana | reverse complement strand
ACCATGACTCAACATAACGTGCCGCGACCACTAACCCAGGCCTCCCCAAAGCCAAGCATAAGGTAGTAGAGCACAGTATATCTAAGGAATCCACCTGATAACTGTGTATAGCACGAAAGTCAAATGTATCCTAACCAAACTTATCGAAGCCTAACCTAACCAAACGTAGCATAACTCAACGTAACGTTCCACGAACAATATTGCTCGCATCCCCTGAGTCGAGGAGAGTATAGTAGAGCAATTTAGAGCGGAGAAATCTACCGTAT
>NW_017076134.1:0-266 GCF_001483705.2 Eufriesea mexicana | reverse complement strand
AAGAGCCCGTTCTACCGAGTGATAATGAAAAATCAAAATTCAAAAACGATGATTCAAAGAACTTAGCCACGAGAGAAAACGTCGCACCACGACCTGTGACACAGGTTCACTTCTGGCACTGTATTTAGAAAAATAACGACGAAATTCGAATAAAAACCATTGATTCTTTTACAGAAGAGCCCGCTCTACCGAATGATAATGAAAAATAAAGATTCAAAAACTGTGTTTCAAAGAACTAAGCCACGAGAGATAACGTCGCACCACGA
>NW_017076133.1:0-266 GCF_001483705.2 Eufriesea mexicana | reverse complement strand
GTTACGTTTGGGTTTGCTATGTTCGGTTAGGTTAGGCTAGCTCAGCTTCGACTTTTGTGCTTTACACTGCCATTGGGTGGATTTCTACGCACTGCTGTGATTAAGCATGCTCTGCTTTGCTCCGACCAGGCCAAAAATGGTGGCTGTGGCGCGTTAGGATGAGTTACATTACATCTGGCTTGGTTAGGCTTGTCTGGCTTAGATCAGGTTATCTATGACTTCGGCACTGTACACTGTAATGAGATGGACTTCTGCGCACTATTGCG
>NW_017076132.1:0-266 GCF_001483705.2 Eufriesea mexicana | reverse complement strand
GGGACGAAACGCATCCCTTCATTTTCCTACCATCCCTTCTAGCTACGCCGCCACGGAGGATGCTTGTAGGGGGCGGCCCCCCCGCAGAAAAATCTAGGAAACTTCGAAACGAGACCTCAATGAGAGCAGTTCATCATAAGCCAGGCAAGCTTTTGCATTCACTTTCAAACTTTAGCATTATATATACTTTGCAATATATATTAGAAGCTATCCACGATTCAAGCGAACAAATAATTATTCCAAACACGATTTTCGTTTTCTCGCCA
>NW_017076131.1:0-266 GCF_001483705.2 Eufriesea mexicana | reverse complement strand
CTCTGGCAAGTAGATGGCTGTACTTGCCATTGGATTGAAGTCGTTAGGCGACCTATTCTCCAACCTATAACTGATTATAGATTTTGAACGGACCTAATCTCTGGCAAGTAGACGGCTGTACTTGCCATCGGTTTGAAGATGTTGGGCGATATATCCTCCATTCTATAACAGCTTATAGATTTTGGATTGACCTATTCTCTGAATAGTAGATGGCTGTACTTGCCATTGAATTGAAGGCGTTAGGCGATCTATTCACCAAGCTATAA
>NW_017076130.1:0-266 GCF_001483705.2 Eufriesea mexicana | reverse complement strand
CTCTGGCAAGTAGATGGCTGTGCTTTCCATTGGGCTGAAGGCGATAGGCTATCTATTCTCCAAGCTATAACAGGTTACAGATTTTGAATAGACCTGTTCTTTGGCAAGTAGATGGTTGTACTTGCCATTGGATTGAAGGCGTTAGGCGAATTATTCACCAAGCTGTAACAGATTATAAATTTCGTATAGACCAATTCTCTGGCAAGCAGACGGCTGTACATGCCATCGGTTTGAAGGCGCTATGCGATCTATTCACCAAGCTATAA
>NW_017076129.1:0-266 GCF_001483705.2 Eufriesea mexicana | reverse complement strand
GAGCTATCTTTCATGCATAAACAAGGAGGAAAGGTTCTATTGGCGAGCTGTAGCCATATCAATGCTTTAGAATGTGACAGGAAAGTACAATTTTATTGACATTTTCCACTATTATCGTGGTGAGCTAACTTCCTCGCATAAGTAAAGGGGAATGATGCTTTTTAAGTACTCTAGCCATTGCAATGATATGGAATGTGGCTGGTAAATTCAATTTTATTGACATTTTCGACCAATATCGCGGTAAGCCAACTTTCTTGCATAAATAA
>NW_017076128.1:0-266 GCF_001483705.2 Eufriesea mexicana | reverse complement strand
CTGCTATCGGTGGATTTCTACGCACTTCATTGCTATACCATACTCTGCTCGACTCCGGGGAGCTATTAATAGCGGCCGTGGCCGATATGTTGGGTTAGGTTACGTTTAGTTTGGTTAGGTTGGGTTAATTTTGGCTAGGATGTCTTTGACTTCCTTGCTATACACTGCTTCTCGGACGATATCTGCGCTGTACAGTGCTATAATATATTCTGCTTGTCTATGAGGAGGTCAACGGTATTCGTCTCGACATGTTACTCTGATTTATG
>NW_017076127.1:0-266 GCF_001483705.2 Eufriesea mexicana | reverse complement strand
TACACCAGAGAAGAGCGCAGAATTCCACCATATAGCAGTGTACAGCACAAAAGTCAAAGCTACACATCCCTAACCTAACCCAACGTAAAGCTACCAAACGTAAACAAACACAGCCTAACGTACCTAGACCGCTATTGCTCACCTCCCCGGGGCAAAGAGGACTATACTAGAGCACAGAAGAACGGAGAAATCCGCCGCACTAGAGTGTAAAGCACAATAGTCGAAGATATCTTAACCTAAGCAAACGTAACCTGACTTATCCTTAC
>NW_017076126.1:0-266 GCF_001483705.2 Eufriesea mexicana | reverse complement strand
CTTCACTTGCCATTGGATTGAAGGCGTTAGGCTATCTAATCACCAAGCTATGACAGCTAATAGACTTTGAATAGACTTATTCTCTTGCAAGTAGCTGGCTGTACTTGCCATTGGATTAAAGGCGTTAGGCGATCTATTCACCGAGCTATAAGAGGTTATAGATTTTGAATAGACTTATTCCCTGGCAAGTACATGGCTGTACCTGCCATTGGTTGAAGACGTTAGGCGACCGATTCACCAAGCTATAAAGAATTATAGATTTTGAA
>NW_017076125.1:0-266 GCF_001483705.2 Eufriesea mexicana | reverse complement strand
TATCTCTCGTGGCTTAGTTCTTTGAAACTTCTGTTTTTGATTTTAATTTTTCATTATCATTCGGTAGAACGGGCTCTTTCGTAATAGAATCAGTGGTTTTTATTCGATTTTCGCCGTTTTTTTCCCAAATACAGTGCCGGAAGTGACCGCGTGTGACAGGTCGTACTGCGTCGTTATCGCTCGTGGCTTAGTTCTTTGAAACCTCTATTTTTGATCTTGATTTATCATTATCACTCGATTGATTCTTCCCTTCTTTAATGGAATCA
>NW_017076124.1:0-266 GCF_001483705.2 Eufriesea mexicana | reverse complement strand
TACTACAATTTCTATATATTATGTTAATTATTTATTACATTAATATATTAATTATCACGTATGGAAGAATTTACTATTTATCACCATTTATCATAGCGCTGATGCATGGTCTAGAAAGCTTATGGGAATTAAATGAGAAGAACGACATGAACGAATGACACAGTAGCAAAATTAGAAAATAAATTTCGAAATAGACATATAGTCAAACCGGTTTGTGACTTTCGAATCACGTGGTGTTATTAATTCGTAGATATGGTAAATACACG
>NW_017076123.1:0-266 GCF_001483705.2 Eufriesea mexicana | reverse complement strand
GCTCCGAATTTTGTGCTATACACTGGTTATCGGTGTATCTCTGCGCTCTACTGCTCTCTCATATGTTCCGCTTGGCCCTGGAGAGGTCAGCAATAGTGGTCTGGGCACGTTAGGATGAGTTACGTTACTTTTGGATAGTCTATGCTAGGTCAGGTTATGTCACGATATCTTCGTTTTTTGTACCGTACATTGCAATCCGGCTAATTTCTGCGCTCTACTGTGCTTTCACATGTTCTACTTGGTACCCTAGAGGCCAGCAATAGTGA
>NW_017076122.1:0-266 GCF_001483705.2 Eufriesea mexicana | reverse complement strand
GTGGATGTACGGATGTATGTATGTATGTATGAATGGAAGTAAGGAAGAATTTAGTTATGGATGGATGAATGTATGGATGTATGGATGGATGGATGTATGTATGTGTGGATGTATGGATGGGTGGATATATGGATGGAAAGAAGTCTGGGTGGATGCAATTATGGATCTATGTATGTATGGATCTATGGATGAATGGATGGATTGATGTATGGATATATTCATGCATGTGCGAAATGTTGTATGTACGGATACATGGATGGATGTAT
>NW_017076121.1:0-266 GCF_001483705.2 Eufriesea mexicana | reverse complement strand
ATGTCAATAAAATTGAATTTTCCGGGCAGATTCTACAGCATTGCAATGGCTATAGCCCGCCAAAAGAAGCTTTCCGCCTTATTTACCCAAGAAAATAAACACACCACGATATTAGACGAAAATGTAAATAAAATTGAACTTTCCAACCAGATTCTACAGCATTGCAATGCCTATAGTTGGCCAATAGTATTCTTCCTCCATATGTATACAAGGGAGATAGCTCACCACGATATTAGTCGAAAATAACAATGAAACTGAATTTTCCA
>NW_017076120.1:0-266 GCF_001483705.2 Eufriesea mexicana | reverse complement strand
TAGGTAACGCTTGTTTGGGTTGGGTTCGGATTGCTTTGACTTTTCTGCTATGCACTACGATTCCATGAATTTCTGTGCACTACGCTCCTCCGTTATTTTCTGCTCGGCGCCGCGGAGGCCAGCAATAGTGGTCGCGGCATAATAGATTTCGTTGGGATACGCTTGGTTATGTCACGTTTGGGTAGGTTAGGATATGGTGGCTTTGACCCTTGTACCACACAATGCTCTTCGGTGGATTTCTGCGCGGCTCCGCGGATGCCATTAAA
>NW_017076119.1:0-266 GCF_001483705.2 Eufriesea mexicana | reverse complement strand
TAACGAATCGATGCAATGATTCCAAACCTCGACATTTAATTCACTTAAATATCCTCCAACTCAGTAACATTCAAAGCCAAATAACCTCAAGGGACACACCCCAGTGTCAAGTCTACCCACGTAGCTCGCAAGACTACTGACACACAGTTGGCCTGACGAATCGAAGCAGTGACCCCAAATCTCAACAATTTAATCACTCAAATATCCTCAAACACCCCAGTATCAGGTCTAACAAAGCAACCTACATGTTTGACACACAGTTGGCC
>NW_017076118.1:0-266 GCF_001483705.2 Eufriesea mexicana | reverse complement strand
ACAACACAATAATGAGTGCAGCCACCATCGCATAACTACAGAAGCTTGAATAATTTGTTTAACGATGACTTTGATTCCAAACAAGTTCTAGAATGGTCAGTGAATGTTACTGTTATAACTAGAGTAATATACAAATGTCAGTAGGGTACTTGATACACGCAACAAGAGAGCACTATAGCCGATTGAATAGTCTGTTCATTGAAGAATTATGCCTCGCAGCAATTCTAAAATAAGTAAAGACAGATCCATTACCTCTCGAGACATTA
>NW_017076117.1:0-266 GCF_001483705.2 Eufriesea mexicana | reverse complement strand
TCGTGCAATACACTTTGATTATGAGGCTTTCTGCGCTCTACTCTGCTCTACTATATACTGCTTCTCCCTGAGAATGGCAGCAATGTTTTTCTCGGCTTGTTAGATTTTGCTTGGTTGCGTTCCGTTATGTCAGGTTAAGCTCGGTAAGGCTAAGCTTGAATGTTATGCTATACACTGTTGTTCTGCGTATTTCTGTTGTCGGGTGTGATGTACTATATCCTGCTTGGCGCTGGGGCGGCCAGCAATAGTGGTCGCGGCACGTTATT
>NW_017076116.1:0-266 GCF_001483705.2 Eufriesea mexicana | reverse complement strand
ACTTTTGGCGTGCTAGAACCATTGCAATGATACGGAATGTGCCTGGCAGATTCAATTTTATTGACAGTTTCGACTAATATCGTGGTGACCTAAATTTCATGCATAAATAAGGAGGAGAGATGCTACTGGCGTGCTATAGACATTGCAAAGCTATAGAATCGTCCTGGAAATTACAATTTTATTGATATTTTCTACTAATTTCGTGGTGAGCTAGCTGCCTTGCATAGGTAAGGAGGAAAGATACTATTGGGGTGCTATAGGCTTTG
>NW_017076115.1:0-266 GCF_001483705.2 Eufriesea mexicana | reverse complement strand
TAAGGATATGGCTAGAGATATCTACATATGAGTGTAAGGTACGTGTTAAATACGCCAAAAGAGCACCGGTACCTTTGGATCATCTGTTCAGAAATGATTAAAATTCTAATGCAATACTAGAATGTCAAAGGGGTCATCCATTATTTTTATAGGCATTAACAAGTGACGAAACAGTACTGAGTAGAGCCATCATCACTGTACTATAAAAGCTGGATTAATTTATTCACGGTTGATATATATTCGGCAATATTTCCTGACTAATGAAC
>NW_017076114.1:0-266 GCF_001483705.2 Eufriesea mexicana | reverse complement strand
CGAGAGTTTAGTACACGTCGTGTTTGACTCGGATATGCGTGATTTATCGCCTGAACCCTAAACAATTCGGTCTGAACCCTACATTGCTGTTTATTGCCCGTTACTAGCTAGGTAGGCCCAGTGTTTTTTTTGCATTCGCTCTCAAACCTACTATTCCTACTATTAATATTTATTACATTTAACCCTTTTCGCTCGAGAGGCTCCCTTCAGTCGCCATTTGATACAATTTCGAAGCTCGATATTCATTAATATCTAAAATTTCAGAT
>NW_017076113.1:0-266 GCF_001483705.2 Eufriesea mexicana | reverse complement strand
GGGCACGACACAACAGCGTGCCCAACAAAGAAGGATGGCGCTCTATGTGTAAACTGCAAGAGAAGCGACAAGAAGAGCGATCACGCAGCCGCCAGCGTGTCCTGCCCTTCGTACAAGGCCGCACTGGAGAGGACAGTCTCAAGATCCGTTTATATATAAGAAGAAAAACTGTCGAACGGAGGATATAAGGAACCTGCAGCACGATATGCAGCGATCAAGAATCGTGCACCACGAGGTTAGGTCGCAGATGGAGCTAATGGGCGCAG
>NW_017076112.1:0-266 GCF_001483705.2 Eufriesea mexicana | reverse complement strand
CCGTGCTATAACCATTGCAATGCTCTCGAATCTGGCAGGAAAATTCAATTTTACTGACATTTTCGACAAATATCGTGGAGAGCTAGTTTTCTTGCATACATAAGGTGGAAATATTCTATTGGCTTGCTGTAGTCGTTGCAATGCTATAGAATCTGGCCGGAATGTTCAATTTCATAGACATTTTCGACTAATGTCGCGGTGAACTAACTTTATTGCATAAATATGGAGGAAAGATTCTATTGGCGAGCTATAGCCGCTGCAATGCT
>NW_017076111.1:0-266 GCF_001483705.2 Eufriesea mexicana | reverse complement strand
CTAAAAATAATGACTTACAAGAAACAGATGTTAGTGGTGGATGAAATTTAATGACAATAAGAACAATTATTCATATAATTACAGAGATTATTAAACACAAACGTTACATTGAAATATAACTAATATGTCACAATACACCCTCACACATCTTCTCACCGTTAATACACAATTGCAACTAACGTGTGTCAAATCATACTCTTTTATTTTCTTTTTTCTTTCATACATTAATTGATGTACACAATTTACACAACACCTCAATCATTACA
>NW_017076110.1:0-266 GCF_001483705.2 Eufriesea mexicana | reverse complement strand
TAACTCAACCAAACCTAGCGTAACCAAACTTAGAATATCTAATCCTATCTTGCCGAGGACACAATTGCTGGTCGCCCTAGAGCCAAGCAGAACAGATTAGAGAAAAGCAGGGCGCAGAAATCTCCGAATAGCAGTGTATAGCACAAAAGGCAACGCCAACCTAGACAAACGTAACCTAACGTAAACTAACCGAACGTAACATATCTCAGCCTATTGTGCCGCGACCGTTACTGCTGGTCTCCCCAGCTTCGAGCAGAGCATAGTAG
>NW_017076109.1:0-266 GCF_001483705.2 Eufriesea mexicana | reverse complement strand
GCCACTGGATTGAAGGCGTTAGGCGAGGTATTCACCATGATATAACAGGATATAGATTTTGAACAGACCTATTCTCTGGCATGTAGATGGGTGTACTTGCCATTGGGTTGAAGGCGTTAGGCGATCTAATCACCAAGCTATGACAGCTTATACGTTTTGAATAGACATATTCTCTGGCAAGCAGATGGCTGTACTTGCCAATAGATTGAAGGCGTTAGGCGATCTATTCACCAAGCTATAGCAGATTATAGATTTTGAATAGACCT
>NW_017076108.1:0-266 GCF_001483705.2 Eufriesea mexicana | reverse complement strand
ATACATTCCTATTTGGTGGCTTTCTGCGCTCTACTGCGCCCGACTATTCTATGCTTGTCTCTGAGGAAGCCAGCATTGGTGGTCATGGCCCGATAGGTTGCGTCAGGGTACGTCTACTAATGCTGCGATTGGTTAGATTAGGTTATGGTAGCTTTGACTTTTGTGCTATACTCAGCTATTCGGAGGATATCTACGCCCTACGTTGCACTAATACACTCTGCTCGACTCTGGGGAGGCCAGCAATATTGGTCTCGGCACGTCAGGTT
>NW_017076107.1:0-266 GCF_001483705.2 Eufriesea mexicana | reverse complement strand
CGTGCTATAGCCACTGCAATGCTACGGAATCTGTCTGGAAAATAAAATTTTATTGACATTTTCTACTAATATCGTGGTGAGCTTAGTTTCTTGCATAAATATGGAAGAAATATCCTATTGGCGTGCTATAGCCAATGCAATGCTATATTCTCTGGCTGGAAAACTCGATTTTACGGACGTTTCGACTGATATCGTGTCGAGCTACCTTTCCCGCCTGAACAATGAGAAAAGATACTATTGTCTTGCTATAGCCATTTCACTGCTAT
>NW_017076106.1:0-266 GCF_001483705.2 Eufriesea mexicana | reverse complement strand
GAAGCAGATTCTATAGCATTGCAATGGCTATAGGGTGCCAATAGAATCTTTCCTCCTTATTTAAGAGAGAATGTCAGCTCAACACGATATTAGTTGAAAATGTCAGTGAATTTGAATTTTCCGTCAAGATACTATAGTATTGCAATGGCTATAGCTGGCCAATGGAATCTCTCCTAATTATTTATGCAAGAAATGTACCGCACCACGATATTAGTCGAAAATGTCAATAAAATTGAATTTTCGATGCAGATCCTATAGCATTGCAA
>NW_017076105.1:0-266 GCF_001483705.2 Eufriesea mexicana | reverse complement strand
TGAGTTATGTTGCGTTTGTACATGTCACGTTTGGCTAGGTTAGGATATGTTACATTGACTTTTACGAATTACACTGCTATTCGGTGGAGTCCTGTGATCTACTATGCTCTTCTATATTCTGCTCCGCTCCGGGGAGGCCAGGAGCAGCGGCCCCGGTACGTCATGTTTGGCTATGCTGCGTTTGGTTAGGTAAGATTAGGTCGGGTTTGGTTGGGATACTTACGGTCTTTGTGCTCTTCACTGCAATGCGGTGGATTTCTGCGATC
>NW_017076104.1:0-266 GCF_001483705.2 Eufriesea mexicana | reverse complement strand
ATTTTAGATTTTGAATAGAATTATTCTCTGGCAGGTAGATGGCTGTAGTTGCCATCGGATTGAAGGCGTTATGCGATATATTCACCAAGCTGTAGGAGGTAATAGATTTTCATAAGACCTAATCTCTGGCAAGTAGATGGCTGAACTTGCCATTGGTTGAAGGCGTTAGGCAACCTATTCACCAAGCTATAACAGATTATAGTTATTGAGTAGACCTATTCTCTGGCAAGTAGATGGCTGTACTTGCCATTGGATTGAAGGCGTTA
>NW_017076103.1:0-266 GCF_001483705.2 Eufriesea mexicana | reverse complement strand
AAATGTCAATAAAATTGCATTTTCCAGGAAGATTCTATAGCGTTGCAATGGTAATAGTACGCCCATAGGACCTATCCTCCTTATTTACGCAAGAAAGTTAGCTCACCACGATATTAGTCGAAAGTGACGATAAAATTGAACTTTCCAGCCAGATACTTTTGCAATGCAATGGCAATAGGGCGCCAATAGGATCTACCATCCTCATTTATGCAAGAAAGTTAGCTCACCACGATATTAGTAGAAAATGTCAATGAAATTGAACTTTC
>NW_017076102.1:0-266 GCF_001483705.2 Eufriesea mexicana | reverse complement strand
GGCTATAGCTGGACAATAGTGTCGTACCTCCTTATTTATGCACGAAAGCTACCTCACCACGATCTTAATCGAAAATGTCAATAAAATTGAATATTCGAGCAAGATTCTATAGCATTTCAATGGCTGCAGCTCGACAGTAGAATCTTTCCTCCTTACATATGCAAGAAAGCTAGGTCACCACGATATTGTTCGAGAATGTCAGCAAGATTGAATGCTCCGGGCATATTCTACAGCATTGTAATGGCCATAGCGCGCCAATAGAATAT
>NW_017076101.1:0-266 GCF_001483705.2 Eufriesea mexicana | reverse complement strand
CTTTCCAGCCCGCTTCTGCAGCATTGCAATGACTAAAGCACGCCAAAAGGTTCTTTCCCCCTTCTCTATGCAAGGAAGTTGGCTCACCGTGAAATTAGTCGAAAATGTCAATAAAAGTGAATTTTCCAGCACGATTCTATTGCATTACAATGTCTATAGCACGTCAATTGAATCTTTCCTCCTTAGTTATGCAAGGAAGTTGTCTCACCACGATATTAGTCGTAAAAGACAATAAAATTTAATTTTCCAGCCAGATTCTATAGCAT
>NW_017076100.1:0-266 GCF_001483705.2 Eufriesea mexicana | reverse complement strand
TATGGCAAGTAGATGGCTATACCTACCATTGGATCGAGAACGTTAGGTGATCTATTCATCGAGCAATAACAGGTTATGAATTTTTAATAGATTAATTCTATGTTAAGTAGATGGCAATACCTATCATTGGATTGAGAATGTTAGGGAATCTATTCATCAAATTATACCAGTTTATAGATTTTGAAATGATTTATTCCCTGGTAAGTAGATGGCAATACCTACCTTTGGATTGAGAGCGTAAGGTGATCTACTCATCGAGTTATAAC
>NW_017076099.1:0-266 GCF_001483705.2 Eufriesea mexicana | reverse complement strand
ACAGCAGAGCGCAGAAGTCCACCGAATAGCAGAGTATATCACAGAAGTCAAAGACATCCTAGTTGAACATCACCAAATCTGCCCAGACCAAACGTAACATACCTAAAGCAAACGTGTCACGACCAGTATTGCTGGCCTCCCCGTAGACAAGCAGATGGTAGTGGAGCAATGCGAATCGCAGATATCGACCGAACAGCAGTGTGTAGCTCAAAGGTCAAAGCCATCCTAACCAAACTTAGTCTAACCTAACCTAATCGAGCGTAACG
>NW_017076098.1:0-266 GCF_001483705.2 Eufriesea mexicana | reverse complement strand
ATTCAATTTTATTGACATTTTCGACTAATATCGTGGTGAGCTAGCTCTATTGCATAAGTAAGGTGGAAGGATACTATTGGCGTGCTATAGCACTTTCAATGCTATGGACCCTGGCAGGAAAGTTCAATTTTACTGACATTTTCGGCTAATACCGTGGTGAGCTATGTTCCTTGCATAGGTAAGGAAGGAATATACTTTTGGCATGCTACATCCATTGCAATGCTGTAGAATCTGTCTGGAAAATTAAATTTTATTGACATTATCGA
>NW_017076097.1:0-266 GCF_001483705.2 Eufriesea mexicana | reverse complement strand
ACGTATGCTTTCACAACGTAACATTCCGCAACCACTACTTCTGGCCCCCACAAAGCCAACCAGCATATACCAGAGCACAGTAGTGCGCAGAGATTGCACGCGTTGCAGTGCATGGCACGAAAATGGAAGACACCCTATCCTAACCTGCCATAACCTAATCAATGCAAGCGAAGCCTAACACGACCAAACACGACGAGACCACCATTGCCGGAATCAGCAGAGAGAAGCTGAATGTTCTAGAGCACAGAAGGGCGCAGAAATCCACC
>NW_017076096.1:0-266 GCF_001483705.2 Eufriesea mexicana | reverse complement strand
ATTTCTACATTTGTGTATTTCATATTTTGTATTCTTATGCTTTCACGTTTATTACGCGATTATTTTTTGATATTTTTGAATTCTCTTTGATTTCAGTATGAGAAATTCTTTTTGTTCTGTACATGAAATGTACTGTAAAAATATACGATTTATGAATATACTTACTATAAACTGTAAATATAGGTAATAAAATTGGTACTATTACTGTAGTACCTGAAATTTATTATAATATTATAATTATTATATTGCATTAACTATGATATAAT
>NW_017076095.1:0-266 GCF_001483705.2 Eufriesea mexicana | reverse complement strand
AGAGTGCAGTAGAGCAATGTAGAGCGCAGAAGTCCACCGAATAGTAGTGTAAAGCGCAAAAGTCAAAGCTACCCTGTCATAACCTTACTAAGCGTGACCTATCAAAGCTGAGCGTAACTCAAACATACCTGCCGAGGCCACTATTGCCGAACTCCAAGGTGCCAAGCGGACCATATTAGTGCACACCAGAGCGCGGAGATGCAACGAACAGAAGTGTATAGCGGAAAGGCCTGAGCAACCCTCTCCAAACCTACCAAAACGCAAAG
>NW_017076094.1:0-266 GCF_001483705.2 Eufriesea mexicana | reverse complement strand
ATGCATCCATCCATCCATACATCCATCCAACAATCCATCCATCCATCCGTACATCAATACATATATCAATACATACATCCATCCAACCATACATCCATATATATATCCATAAATCCACACATACGTACATCCATTCATTCGTACATCAATACACACATACATCCGTACATCCATACATCCATACATGCATACATCCACGCATACTTACATCCATTCCTCCATCCAGCCGTACATCCGTCCAAACATACATCCATACATTAATAAAT
>NW_017076093.1:0-266 GCF_001483705.2 Eufriesea mexicana | reverse complement strand
TCCTCATTATTTATGCAAGAAAGTTATCTCATCGCGATATTAGTCGAAAATGTCAATAAAATTTATATTTCCAGTCAGATTCTACAGCATTGCAATGGATATAGCGCGCCTGTAGAATATTTCATTCTTATTTATGCAAGAAAGATAGAACACCAGGATATTAGTCCAAAATGTCAGTAAAACAGGATTTTCCAGCCAGATTATATAGCATTGCAATGGCTATACCACGCCAATAGGACTTTTCTTCATGATTTATGCGGGAAAGG
>NW_017076092.1:0-266 GCF_001483705.2 Eufriesea mexicana | reverse complement strand
ATCGAACGATTACCTTTAGACGAACGTCCTGCGTTCGAAACATTGGTCCTAAAAGTGAGTCAAGACGAATGTCCTCTTGCCCAAGTATTGGTCCCAAAAACTGGTCAAAAGGAACGTCCTTTTGTCTATATATTGCTACTAATACTTGGCCAAGTAAAAGAGCTTCCTTTTGCCTAAATATTGGCCAAGACGAACGTTCTCTTTTTCAAATATTCGTCCCAAAAATAGATCAAGACGAACGTTCTTTTATCTCAACATTGGCCTCA
>NW_017076091.1:0-266 GCF_001483705.2 Eufriesea mexicana | reverse complement strand
TCGGCTCGTTACTTTCACTTACGCTACGTTTGTCTATGCTCCGTCGGTTTGGGATATGTTTGCCTGGCTTCGACTGTTCTGCTATACACAGCGATTACATGGATGTCTGCGTTGTGCTCCCCACCAGTGTGCTCTGCTTGGCACTGGGATGGACAACAATAGCGGCCCCTGCAAGCTATGTTGAGACAGGCTACGTCCGGTTATGTTGGGATAAGTTATGTTTGGCCAGAATAGGTTTATCTTCTGTGCTGTGCACTGCTATTCAG
>NW_017076090.1:0-266 GCF_001483705.2 Eufriesea mexicana | reverse complement strand
TATTGGTTGCCCCCACAGAGTCGAGCAGAGTACACTAGTGCAATGTGGAGCACAGAGATCCGCAGAATCGCATTGTATCGCGCATAAGTCGAAGATGTCCTAACCTAACCTGACCTAAACTGACCTAACCGAACGTACCATTGCCAAACGCAGTGTGCCGCGACCACTTGTCGTGGCCTCCCAAGGTCCAGGCATACTACAGAAGAGCGCAGTAGATCACAGAAGTCCACGTGACTACAGTGTACGGCACGAAAGTCAAAACTATC
>NW_017076089.1:0-266 GCF_001483705.2 Eufriesea mexicana | reverse complement strand
CAAGAAGATGGCTGTACTTGCCATTGTATGGAAGGCGTTAGTCGATCTATTCACCATGCTATAGCAGGTTAGAGATTTTGAATAGACCTTCCCTCTGGCAAGTGGATGACTGTACATGCCATTGGATTGAAGGCGTTAGGCGATCAATTCACCAAGCGATAGCAGGATATGGATTCTGAATAGACCAATTCTCTGGCCAGCAAATGGCTGTAGCTGCCATTGGTTGAAGACGTTAGGCGACCTATTCTCCAAGCTATAACGGATTA
>NW_017076088.1:0-266 GCF_001483705.2 Eufriesea mexicana | reverse complement strand
TTAGGTTTGAATTCAACGTTGTAGAAGTTAACAACAGAGGTCAGGTTTGGATTTGATTGTTTTGGAAGACAGTAAAGAAGGTTAGGTTTAGATTCAACGTTCTAGAAGTCAATAACATAAATCAGGTTTGGATTAAATTTTTTTGGAAGTCAATAAGAGAGGTTAGGCTTCGTTTCAACGTTTTAGAAGTCAATAACATAAGACAGGTTTAGACTGAATTATTTTGGAAGTCAGTAAGAGAGGTTAGGTTTAGATTCAACGTTATA
>NW_017076087.1:0-266 GCF_001483705.2 Eufriesea mexicana | reverse complement strand
AACTTTCTTGCATAAGTAAGGAGGAAAGATTCTATTGGCGTGCTATAGCCATTGCAATGCAATGGAATCTGCATGGGAAATACAATTTCACTCACATGTACGAATATTATCGTGGCGAGCTAACTTTCTTGCATTAATAAGGGAGAAAGATTCCGTTGGCGTGCTATAGCCGTTGCAGTGCTATAGTATCTGGCTGGAAAATTCAATTTTATTCACATATACGACTATTGCCGTTGTGAGTTATCTTTCTTGCATAAATAATGAGG
>NW_017076086.1:0-266 GCF_001483705.2 Eufriesea mexicana | reverse complement strand
TCCACGAAGATACAATTGCATTGCAATGCCTATAGCACGGCAATAGAATCTTTCCTCCTTACCCATGCGAGAAAGTTAACTCACCACGATATTAGCCGAAAATCTCATAAAAACTGAATTTTCCAAACACAGTCTTCATCATTTCAATGTCTATAGCACGCCAATAGAATGTACCCTGCTTGTTTAGGCAAAAAAGGCACCTCACCACGATAACAGTCGAAACTGTCAATATTATTGAACTTTCCAGCCTGATTCTATAGCATTGC
>NW_017076085.1:0-266 GCF_001483705.2 Eufriesea mexicana | reverse complement strand
TGCTCGTCCTTGGAGAGGCCACAAATAGCGGTCGTGGCACGTTTTTTCGTGTTATGTTACGTTCTGCTTGGGTATGGAAGGATAAGTTTGGTTATGATGGCCGCGACATTTGTGCTAGAAAATGCTATGCGGCGGATTTCTGCGTTGTACTGAGCTTTAATAGATACTGCTTGGCTATGGGGAGGCCAGCAGTAGTGGTCTCTTCACGATAGGTTGAGTTACTCTTCGTTTGGCTAGTTTAGGTTATGTAAGGTTATGATATGGTA
>NW_017076084.1:0-266 GCF_001483705.2 Eufriesea mexicana | reverse complement strand
AATTTAAATTTTTGCTTAGAAATTTGAAATGGTTAACTGAATAATATACATGGCTAACATTAGAAATATCCAGCTATAAATAGTACCTGAATATCATAGGCATTACTGATGGAAAGTAACACTTTGCACTCCACGATTTTTTGGAAAAAGGGGGATAGGTGCCCAATGCCTTTCTGACTGAAAGCTGGCGATATTTTTCTTAGCAGCAATAAGAAATCGTGTGGCAATTGGCACTTCGACATATTTGATTTCGATACGTCGCACAC
>NW_017076083.1:0-266 GCF_001483705.2 Eufriesea mexicana | reverse complement strand
TTTTAACACATATATGTTATAAATATAAGTAATAATTAATAATTTATTCATTTTTTTCATTTTTATTATAAATTTATGTCGCAAACAATTTGTTATTAACGATATTAAATTATTATTAACAATATATTTAATAATTTATAAACTATTTGCTAATTATTGGTACATTTTAACGCAAGTATGCTATAAATTCAAGCAGATATTAGTAATTTATTAATTTTTTCACTTTTATTATAAATTTACGTTGTAAACAATTTGTTATTAACAAT
>NW_017076082.1:0-266 GCF_001483705.2 Eufriesea mexicana | reverse complement strand
GAATAGCAGAAAGGTCAAGGACATCCAAACCTAACCAATGCTAACGTAACCAAACCGAACGTAACATAACCTAATCTAACACGCAGCAACCACTGTTTCTGGCCTACCCAGAGCAAAGCAGAGAATATTAGATCGCAGTAGAGCGCAGAAATCCACCGAAAAGGAGATTGTAAGACAAAAGCCAAAGCTATCCTAGCCTAACCTAACCAATCGTAACATAGCCAAACGTAACTTAAAGCTACGTAACGTGCAGATACGACAGTTGC
>NW_017076081.1:0-266 GCF_001483705.2 Eufriesea mexicana | reverse complement strand
ACTATTTGTGGCCTGCCCGCAGCCAAGCAGAACGCACTGGATATCAGCTGAGCGCAGAAATCCACCGAGCAGCAGTTCGTACCACGAAATGCAAAGCTACCCTAACCCAACAGAGACTAACGCATCCTAGCCAAACGTAGCATAACTCAACCAAACGTACCGAAACCACTATTACTGGCCTCCCCAGAGTCGATCAGAGTATTGCAGAGAAGTTTAGGACATAGATATCCACAGAGTATTGGTGTGTAGCACAAAAGTCGAAGCTA
>NW_017076080.1:0-266 GCF_001483705.2 Eufriesea mexicana | reverse complement strand
CATCCATCCATACAACCATTCATCCATACATAAATCCATCCATACGTCCACCTTTCTACACATACATCCATCCATTCATCCACCCATCCATACATACATCGAACCATACAACCATCGATCCATACAAGCACCCATCCATACATCCATCGACCCATTCATCCATCCATCCATACATCCATGCATACATACATATATAAATCCATACATCCATACATACATACATATATAAATCCATACATCCATACATCCGTTCATCCATACATTCG
>NW_017076079.1:0-266 GCF_001483705.2 Eufriesea mexicana | reverse complement strand
AACGTTAGGTGATCTATTCGTCGAGTTATGACAGGTTATGAATTTTTAATAGACTTATTCTATATTAAGTAGATGGCTATACCTATCATTGCATTGAGAACGTTATGTCATCTATTCATCAAACTATAGCAGGTTATTGATTTTGAATAGACCTATTCTATAGGAAGTAGATGGCTGTACATACCACTGGATTGAGAACGTTCGGTAATCTATTCATCAAATTGCAGAAGGCTATAGATTTTGAATAGACTTATTCTATGGTAAGT
>NW_017076078.1:0-266 GCF_001483705.2 Eufriesea mexicana | reverse complement strand
TAACCTAACCTGTCCTAATCTAACCAAACCGAACGTAGCATAACACAACATGACGTGCTGCTACGGCTGCTCCTGGCCTCCCCAGAGCAACGTAGAATGTACTATAGCGCAGTAGACCACAGAAATCCAACTAAAAACAGTGTATATCACAAAAGTCAGAGCTATCCTTACCAAACATAGTCTAATCTAACCTAACCGAACGTAGCCTAACTCAAACTAACGTGCCGAGACAGCTGTTGCTGGCGTCACCGTCGCCAAGTAGAGCA
>NW_017076077.1:0-266 GCF_001483705.2 Eufriesea mexicana | reverse complement strand
AAATTGCAGAAATGAAATACATTTTTCTTGAAACAATATAAAAAAACGAAGTTCGGAAACAAAGTTTCCAGATTGTTGAAAAATTCTGCTGCTTTTTTATACAGATAAAAAGCATTAGTGTTGTAATATCTTTCTGAGTACTTTATACTTTTTTTAAAGATTAGATAAATACCCTTTTAATATACATATTTTTCTCAGTCAATGTATAAATGTATGAATGTATCAAATGTATCGAATTTGAAATAAAATCTATATTCTTCGCTTTT
>NW_017076076.1:0-266 GCF_001483705.2 Eufriesea mexicana | reverse complement strand
TAACCTAACTCAGCCTTTCGTGCCGAGGACACTACTGCTTGTCTCTCCAGAGCGAAGCAGAATATACTAGAGCAGAGTGGAGCGCAGAAATCGACCGCACTCCAGTGTACAGAGGAAAAGTCGATGATACCCTAGCATAGCCTGACCTAACCTAACATAACCGAACGTTACAAAACTCAACCCAGCCTGCCGATGACACTATTACTCGCCCCAGTTCCAAGCAGAGTGTACTACAGTACAGAAGAGCGCAGAATTCCAACTCATTG
>NW_017076075.1:0-266 GCF_001483705.2 Eufriesea mexicana | reverse complement strand
CTCTACGTTGCTGTACTGTACTCTGCTCGACTCCGGGGTGCCCAGTAATAGTGTTCTCGGCACGTTTGTTTCAGTTAGCCTACGTTTGGTTAAGTTATGTTAGTATTGGTTAGGTTCGGATTGCTTGAATTCCTTGGGGTAGTCTGCTGTACGGCGGGATTCTGCGCTCTACTGTGGTCTACTATGTTTTGCTTGGTTCCGGAGAGGCCAGCAGCAGTGGTCTCGGCACGTTAGGTAGAGACCTAAAACGTTTGGTTGTATTTTGC
>NW_017076074.1:0-266 GCF_001483705.2 Eufriesea mexicana | reverse complement strand
TGGAAAACTCGATTTTATGAACATTTTCGTCCGAGAACATGGTGAGCTAACTTTCACACATAAATAATGAGTAAAGATACTATTGGCGTCCTATAGCCATGGCACTGCTGTAGAATCCGGTTGGAAAATACATTTCTAATGACGTTTTCGACTACTATCGTTGTGAACTACATTTCTTGCGTAAATAAGGTGGAAAGATTCTCCTGGCGTGCTGTAGCTATTGCAATGCTATGAATCTGGCAGGAAAATTCAATTTTATTGACGTT
>NW_017076073.1:0-266 GCF_001483705.2 Eufriesea mexicana | reverse complement strand
TTGGCGTGCTATAGGCACTGCAATGCTACAGAATCTTGCTGGAAAATTCAATTTAACTGACATATTCGACTGATATCGTGGAGAGCTGACTTCCGTGCATACGTGAGGAGGAAATATACTTTTGGCGTGCTATAGCCGCTGCAATTCAGTAGAATCTGGCTGGAAAGTTCAATTTTGGTGACATTTTCGACTAATATCGTGGTGAGTTAACTTGCTTGCCTAAATAAGGAGGAAAGATACTGTTGGCGTGCTATAGGTGTTGCAAT
>NW_017076072.1:0-266 GCF_001483705.2 Eufriesea mexicana | reverse complement strand
CACCGCGATATTAGTCGAAAATGTCAATAAAATTGTATTTTCCAGCCAGTTTCTATAGCATTGTAATTGCCTTAGCGCGCCAATAGCATATTTCATCCTTACATACGCAAGGAAGATAGGTCACAACGATGTTAGTCGAAAACGTCTATAATATTGAATTTTCCAGCCAGATTCTATTGCTTTGTAAGTATTTTGTCCTTATATATGCAATACAGTTATTTCACCTCGATATTAGTCGAAAATGTCAATAAAGTCGAATTTTCCAA
>NW_017076071.1:0-266 GCF_001483705.2 Eufriesea mexicana | reverse complement strand
CCGTCAGCCACTGTGCTCTGTTGGTGTACGTACTACGTAACGTACTCTTTACTGTAAATGACTATAGCCATAACCGTATTATAAATTGTTATTCTAGAGCAGCTTTGTAACTTACATCACCAGTGAACAAGGTATTCCTACTGCTACAGTACAGTGACCATCCTCGAACTCAGTACAGTGTTGTCAATTGTTTACATCTAGAAGGATAAAGTTTCTGTCCTCTTTCATGGTGGAATTTCTGCAGAACGTAAATCATCGTTGAAGTA
>NW_017076070.1:0-266 GCF_001483705.2 Eufriesea mexicana | reverse complement strand
GGTCGAAGTAGCCCACCCAATCCTAGCCAAACGTAACATACACAAACGTGACCTAACACAAGCGTTGTGTGCGTCACCGGGGCCTGCTAGATGGCGACCGCGCCGTACCTTGAGCTAATGCTGTTTAACGCCTTCGCGAAAAAGAGGTTATTGTAGTTTCTAGCGTCACCGCTGCAGGGGATCGCGTGTGTAGGTGTTGAACTCGCGGCTTGGAAAAACTCTGCCCTCACCGTTGAAGGTTCATGGGAAAGGTTGGACCTACCCTT
>NW_017076069.1:0-266 GCF_001483705.2 Eufriesea mexicana | reverse complement strand
GTGTATGGTGCATTAAAACCTATATCTTTGATCTTGAATGTTGTTTGTACAAACTGTTGAAGTAATTTCTATGAATATTAAAGATCTGCATTGTTTCAAAAATTGCGTCCACTTAAATGTCCTCCGATCTTGAGAGTGGACAATTACGCGGAAAAATTTATTCCGGAAATTAGTCAATTGCAACCCACTTTGTCATATATAAGTAAGAAAAAGTAAGAAATTGAATGTTTCTCGCATTTTCTCGTATTCGGTTCGGCTCGAGCGAG
>NW_017076068.1:0-266 GCF_001483705.2 Eufriesea mexicana | reverse complement strand
GACTAATATCGGCGCGAGCTAACTTTCTTGCATAAATAAGGAGGAAAGATACTATTGGCGTCCAATAGCCATTTCAATGATATATAATCTGGATTGAAAATCCAATTTTATATACATTTTCTTCTATTATCGTGGTGAGATATCTTTTTTGCATGAATAAGGAGGAAGGATTCCATTTGCGTGCTACAGCCGTTGCAGTGCTTTAGAATCTGGCTGGAAATTAAAATTTTTTTCACATCTTCGACAAATATCGTACTGAGTTCTTT
>NW_017076067.1:0-266 GCF_001483705.2 Eufriesea mexicana | reverse complement strand
CCACAATATTAGTCGGAAATGTCAATAAAATTGAATTTTCCAGCTGGATGCTATAGCAAGGAAAGGCTATAACACGCCAGTATAATCTACCCTCCTTATTTACGCAATAAAGATAGCTCACCGCGATATTAGTCAAAAAAGTCAATAAAATTGAATTTTACTTCCAGATTCAACAGGACTGCAATGGCAATAGCTCGCCGATGGAATCTATCCTCCTTATTTATGCAAGCAAGCTAACTCACCACTATATTAGTCGAAAATGTCAA
>NW_017076066.1:0-266 GCF_001483705.2 Eufriesea mexicana | reverse complement strand
CAAACCTAACCTGCCCTAACCTAAGCGAACGTAACGTAACTCGACATAACGTGCCTAGACCACCGTTGCTGACCTCACCTTAGAAAAGAGGACGCCAGTAGAACGACGCAGAGGGCAAACATCGACCGAAAAGCAGTGTATGTCACAGAAGTCATAGCAAACCCAACCAAACATAACCTAACCTAACCCTAGCCGAACGAAGTTTAGCACAACCTAACGTGCCGAGACCACGATTGCTAGCATACACACGTCCACGTAGGGAATAT
>NW_017076065.1:0-266 GCF_001483705.2 Eufriesea mexicana | reverse complement strand
GTGCTATTACCTTTGCAACGCTATAGAATCTTCCTGAAAAATTCAATTTTATTGACATTATCGCCTAATATCGTGGTGAGCTAACTTTACTGCATGAATAATGAGGGTAGATTCTACTGGCGTGCTGTAGCCGTCGCAATGATACGGAATGCGGTTGGAAAATACAAATTTATAGACATTTTCGACTAATATCATGGTGAGCAATCTTTCTTTCATAAATACGGAGGAGGGATTCAATTCGCGTGCTATAGCCGTCGCAATGCTGT
>NW_017076064.1:0-266 GCF_001483705.2 Eufriesea mexicana | reverse complement strand
TAGCATTGCGAAGGCTATAGCACGCCAATAGATACTTTCATCCTTATTTATGTAAGAAAGTTACCTCACAACGATGTTAGTCGAAAATGTTAATAAACTTGAACCTTCCATACAGATTCTGTGGCATTGCGATGGATGTAGAAAGCCAATTGAATCCGTCCCACGTATTTATGGAAGAAAGGTAGCTCTCCAGGATATTAGTTGAAAATGTCAATAAAATTTAATTTTCCAACCACATTCAATATCATTGCAATGTCTATAGCACG
>NW_017076063.1:0-266 GCF_001483705.2 Eufriesea mexicana | reverse complement strand
ATCGAAAAATTATATAAAATTATATAAACATCGTATAAACACATAAGCATATAAACATTGGATAAGAATATTAATTAATTAATAAGGATTTAGGCGAACTGCGTCAGGTACCCTCTTGACACTCTCAATACGAGTTGGTCAGTGGCTCTAGAGAAGCACTCAAAGATGGATACACCTTCCTTCAGTAATAAAAGAATTTAAAAGAGAATATATATGGCCATATATATGTAGTCATTTTACAATTATAAACCCGTAATCCCAATACG
>NW_017076062.1:0-266 GCF_001483705.2 Eufriesea mexicana | reverse complement strand
ACTTTCTTGGATAAATAAGGAGGAAAGATTCTTTTGGCGTGCTATAGGCACTGCAATGCTGTAAAATATGGAAGGAAAATTCAATTTTATTGACATTTTCGACTAATATCGCGGTGAGCTGACTTCCTTGCGTAAGTATGGGGGAAAGATGCATTTTGAGTGCTATTGCCATTGCAATGATAGGGAATCTGGAAGGAAAACACAGTTTTGTTGATATTTTCGACTTATATCGTGGTGAGCTGACTTCCTTGCGTAAGTAAGGAGGA
>NW_017076061.1:0-266 GCF_001483705.2 Eufriesea mexicana | reverse complement strand
ATCGAAGGAAATCACCAGTGTTTCGGAGGTTATGGTTGTAGCTGTCGAAGTTATTGCGGTTGCGCTGTTATCGAATGGCACGGGAACGCGCTGCAGTTCTGGTTTCCCCCGACAACGCGGAAAATACGAAGGGTTCTAATGGAAGAGTGGGAACGGTGTGCGAGAATTTCAGCCGCGCGGAAAAGAAACGCGATTGTAACTTCGGGGGAAATATTTATACGCGAGGTAGGGAATTTCCGAGTTCGGTGGAAAGTTTGCACGAAATT
>NW_017076060.1:0-266 GCF_001483705.2 Eufriesea mexicana | reverse complement strand
ATTGTCTAGGCGCGATAAGTTGAGATATGTTACGTTAGGTTATGTTATGTTTGGATAGGTTAGGCCAGGACAGCCTTGACTTGTGTGCAATACTCTACTGTTCGGTGGATTTCTGCGCTTTACAGTGATCTGATATGAACCGCTTTGCTTTGGAGAGGGCGGAAATCGTGGCCGCGGCGCGTTTGGTTGATATAGGTTACGGTTGGTTAGGTTGGGTTTCTGTGGGATAGGTTAGGATATCTTTGACTTCTGCTCTGTGCACGGTA
>NW_017076059.1:0-266 GCF_001483705.2 Eufriesea mexicana | reverse complement strand
CAATTACATATGAAGGTTTCTTCTTTTCCATGATTAAATTATTAATATCGTGTAACAATTATAGATTTTACCGTACATGATATTTGTTATAGGCAAATAGGTTCTTTTAGAATTATTGCACGATAACTTGGACCGGCAAGTCGAAGCGAGGAAATCGATTTTTCGCGTACTCCATAATGTTTTCTCAGGTTCCGTGGTATTACGCACCGGGATAGTTTTCTCCGGCTGGCAGAGTATCGATGGGTGGGGTTCGCTCGCCACATGTG
>NW_017076058.1:0-266 GCF_001483705.2 Eufriesea mexicana | reverse complement strand
TAGTATTTCCTATAATTATATTAATGAATTAATGGAGGCAATTATCAGGTATAAATTTTATCGTATAAAAATAAGAAATACATACAGGTAGCCCTCCTACAACATGGCATCTTATAACATGGTTTCGCTCTAATAAGATAAGAAAATTGCAAAAACCTTTATACGTGGAAGAAATTGACAATCAAGCACTGTATCGACACCACATCTTTGTCGCTGAAAGAATTGAAAACATCAACGTTAAATGCGTGATGGAAGAAGATATGGCC
>NW_017076057.1:0-266 GCF_001483705.2 Eufriesea mexicana | reverse complement strand
ATTGAGTTTTCCAGCCAGATTCTACTGCATTGCAATGGCTATAGCACTCCGAACGGATCTTTCTTCCGTACCTATGCAAGGAGGTTAGCTCACCACGGAATTAGTCGAAAATGTCAATAAAATAGCATTTTCCAGGACGGTTCTATAGCATTGCTATGTCTACTCCATGCCAGTAGAATCTCTCCGCCTTGTTTATGCAAGATAGTTAGCTCACCACGATATTAGCCGAAAATGTCAATAAAATTGAATTTTCCAACCACATTCAA
>NW_017076056.1:0-266 GCF_001483705.2 Eufriesea mexicana | reverse complement strand
CATCTCTACATCCATCCATCCATACAACCATTCATCCATACATACGTTCATCCATACGTCCACATTTCTACACAACCACCCATCCATACACCCACCCATCCAAACAACCATCGAAACATACATCCATCGATCGATACAAGCACCTATCCATGCATCCATCGATCCATACATCTATACATTCATACATCCATACATACATCCACCCATACATCCATACATACATATATACATACATCCAATCAAACATCCAAACATACATCCATCCA
>NW_017076055.1:0-266 GCF_001483705.2 Eufriesea mexicana | reverse complement strand
TTGCATTGCAATAGAATCTGGCTGGAAAGTTCAATTTTATTGACATTATCGCCTAATATCCTGCTGAGGAGTGTTTTCTGCACAAATAAGGGTGGAAGATTCCATTGGTTTGCTCGAGACATTGCACTGCATTAGATACTGTCCGGAAAATTCAATCTTATTGACATTTTCGTCTGATACTGCGGTGAGCATACCTTTCCGCCTAAATAAGGTGGAAAGATTCCATTGGTTTGCTATAGCCATTGCATTGCAATAGAATCTGACTG
>NW_017076054.1:0-266 GCF_001483705.2 Eufriesea mexicana | reverse complement strand
GATATTGAATTAATCGTTTCAATGATCATACAAATTCTAAGTCAATTCTATAGCGATGAACGGACAGATCTATAGTCGCTAGCGACTTTACCAATTAGTGTACTATACCCATTCGTATAAGCCATTGACTGATTATAAAAATACTGTGGCAATCCAGAGTCATAAATGGGTGGATCAATTGACGCCAGATGTATTGACGAATGATAATACAGTGCTGAGTATATCTACCTGTCCTGTATTATAGCCAATGGATTAATCCATTCATT
>NW_017076053.1:0-266 GCF_001483705.2 Eufriesea mexicana | reverse complement strand
CTAACCTATCGAAACTTCATAAGACCTATCGTAATATAACTTAACGTAATGTGCCGACACCACAATTACTGGAACCAGCAGAGCCAAGCAGAACACAATACAGCATGTTAGACCGCTGGCAGCCACAAAACAGCAGCGAATATCACAAATGTCAAGAATACCCTTGCCCTACCAGACCTAACCTAACCCAACCAAATGTAGAATAAATGAACCTAACGAGCCGAGTCCAATATGCTGGCCTCCCGAACGGCAACCAAAAAATATTA
>NW_017076052.1:0-266 GCF_001483705.2 Eufriesea mexicana | reverse complement strand
TGTATGGAAAGATGTATGTACGGATGGATGGATGTTTAGATGGATGGATTTATGGATGTATGGTTGTATGTATGTGTGGTTGCAAGTATGTATGAATGTTCGAATGAATGGCTGTACGGATGAATGGATGTACGGATGTATATATGTATGGATGAATGGATTATGGATGTATGGGAGTATGGATGGATGGATGTATGGATGCATGTATGTGTAGTTGGCAGGGTATATGGATGGAAGGATGTATTGATGTACAGATGTATGGATGC
>NW_017076051.1:0-266 GCF_001483705.2 Eufriesea mexicana | reverse complement strand
TATTGCAATTGCGGTGCTATAGAATCTGCATGGAAAATTCAATTTTATTGACATTTTCAAATATTATCGTCGTGAGACAACTTTTTTGCATTAATAAGGAGGAAAGGTCCTATTTGCGCGCTATACCCGCTCCAGTGCTATAGAAACAGGCTGGAAAATTCAATTTTATTGACATTTTCGTTTAATATCGTGGTGCGGTATCGTTCTTGCTTAAATAAGTTGGAAAGATGCTGTTGTCGTGCTACTTCCATTGCAATGCTACAGAA
>NW_017076050.1:0-266 GCF_001483705.2 Eufriesea mexicana | reverse complement strand
TGGAAAACTCGATTTTATGAACATTTTCGTCCGAGAACATGGTGAGCTAACTTTCACACATAATTAATGAGGAAAGATACTATTGGCGTCCTATAGTCATTGCACTGCTGTAGAATCCGGTTGGAAAATACATTTCTAATGACGTTTTCGACTAATATCGTTGTGAACTACCTTTCTTGCGTAAATAAGGTGGAAAGATTCTACTGGCGTGCTGTAGCTATTGCAATGCTATGAATCTGGCAGGAAAATTCAATTTTATTGACGTT
>NW_017076049.1:0-266 GCF_001483705.2 Eufriesea mexicana | reverse complement strand
GTACACAGATATTCTGTGGATTTCTGCCCTCTACGGTGCTCTAGTATATTCTGCTGGGTATGGTGGGTGGGGCAGCAATATTTGTCGCAGCTCGTAGCGTTGAGTCAGTTGAGTCAGTTGAGTCGGTTGTGTTACGTTTTGCTATGTTAGGATAGGGTAGCTCCGACTATTGTGCTCTGCACAGCGATTCTATGGCTTTCTGTGCCTTAGTTTCCTCTCATATGTTCAGCTTGAACCTAGGGATGCCAGCCACGGCGGTCGCGGTA
>NW_017076048.1:0-266 GCF_001483705.2 Eufriesea mexicana | reverse complement strand
CCTATCTGAAAATCATCAATATCGTATCCAGTTCTTATGTCATAGCCAAAAATCATGTGCATTATCCTAAATAACTTACTTTTCATTCTTAAACATCTTACCCTGTTCTCTTGCGCCGTACCCAAAATGTATTATTCTAAAACTAACCCTTTCTTCATAAATACCCCATCCCGATTTTCCGCGCTATATTCAAAACCAGATGCATTAGGTTAATTTCAAAAGTTAACTTATCTCCGACAATCATAAACATCTTCCCCCTGTTAAGC
>NW_017076047.1:0-266 GCF_001483705.2 Eufriesea mexicana | reverse complement strand
GTGGTTGTATGGCTGGATGAATGTATGGATTGATGGCCGTATGGATGGATGGTTGTATGGATGTGATCATGTGTGGATGGATGAATGTATCGAAGGGTGGACGTATGTATGGATGGAAGTGCGGATGGACGGAGGTATGGATGTATGGATGTATGGATGTATGGAAGTATACGTGTATGGATGTATGCATGTATGAATGTATTGTTGTAAGAAAGTATGGGTGTATGCATGTATGGATGTATGGATGTATGGCTGTATGGACGTAT
>NW_017076046.1:0-266 GCF_001483705.2 Eufriesea mexicana | reverse complement strand
GGGTGGATAAATGTATGGATGTATGCATGGATGTATGCATGGATGTATGGATGGGTGTATGGATGTATGGACGTAAGGAGGTATGCATGTGTGGATCTACGTATGTATGAATGTATGGATGTAAGAATGTAAGGATGTATGCATGTATGGATTTATGGATGAATGGTCGTATGGATTTACGAATGTTTGTATGTACGGATGGTTGGATGTATGGATGGATGAATGGATGTATGGACGTATGGATTTATGGATGTGTGTATGTATGG
>NW_017076045.1:0-266 GCF_001483705.2 Eufriesea mexicana | reverse complement strand
ATGGCTACAGCTCGCTAATAGAATCTTTCCTCCTTGTTTATGCATGAAAGTTTGCTCACCACGGCATTAGTCGAAAATGTCAACAAAATTGTATTTTCCAGCAACAGTCTATATCAGTGAAATGGCTATAGCACTCAAAAACCTTCTTTCCTCCTTACCTAAGCAAGGAACTTATCTCACCAGGATATTTGTCGAAAATACCTACAAAGTTGTATTTTCCAGCCACATTCTGTACCATTGCAATGGCTATAGCACTCAAAAAGCAT
>NW_017076044.1:0-266 GCF_001483705.2 Eufriesea mexicana | reverse complement strand
GTAGGAAAGACACTAGTGGTAGCCTATTGCCGTTGCATTGCAATAGAATCCGACAGAAAAGTTCAATTCCATTGGCGTTTTCGTCTAATATCGCGGTGAGCATGCTTTTCTGCGTAAATAAGGGGGAATGACACTATTGGTTCGCTGTAGCCATTGCATTGCAGAAGAATCTGACTGAAAAGTTCAGTTTTATTGATATTCTGGACTAACATCGCGGTGAGCAAACGAACCTGAATAAATACAAAGGGAAGATTCCATTGGTTTGC
>NW_017076043.1:0-266 GCF_001483705.2 Eufriesea mexicana | reverse complement strand
AATCCACCCATATATGTATCCATCCATACATCCATCCACCGACGCGTCCATCCATCCATACACACATACATACATCAATACATACATCCATACATGCACCCATACATAGATCCATCCATAGATTAATACATACACCCTTACATACATCAATACATACATCGATACATACATTCTTACATACATCCATACATACATCTACACAAACATCCGTACATACATCAATACATATATCCATACATACACAAGTACATTCGTGCATACATACA
>NW_017076042.1:0-266 GCF_001483705.2 Eufriesea mexicana | reverse complement strand
GTGCTACACACAGCGATCCTATGGATTCCTGTGCACTACTGTCCTCTAATATGTTCCGCTCGAATCTGGGGAGGCCAGCAATAGTGGTCGAAGTACATTACGTTTGTACATGTTACGTTTGGCTTTGATACGTTTCTGTGCGTTAGGATAGGATATCTTCGACGATTGTCCTATATACTGCAATGCGGCGTATTTCTGCTCTGTACTGTGCTCTGATACCTTCCCGTTGGCTCTGGGGAGGCCAGTAATTGTGGCCTCGGCAAGTT
>NW_017076041.1:0-266 GCF_001483705.2 Eufriesea mexicana | reverse complement strand
GTATGTACGGATGCCTGTATGGATATATCTATGGATGTATGAATGGAGTTGTGTATGGATGTATGTATGGATGTATGGATCTGTGTATGTATGGATGTGTGTATGGGTGTATGTATGGATGTATGGACGTACGTATAGATGTATGTATGGATGGACGGATGTATGGTTGGACGGTTTTCTTGATGAACGGATGTGTGGTTGTGTGGATGTATGGATGGATGTATGAATGGATGGACGGATGTTTTTAAGTATGGGTGTATGGGTGT
>NW_017076040.1:0-266 GCF_001483705.2 Eufriesea mexicana | reverse complement strand
TTGCTTTCGGTTTAGGTTCGGGTAGCTACTACTTTTCCGATATACACTGCGATTCTATGTACTTCTGCGTCGCGTTGCCTACTAATTTAATCTGCTTGGCTCTGGGGTGGCCAGCGATAATGGTCGCGGCGCGTAATGCTGAGATATGTTACGTTTGGCTATACTAGGGGAGGCTAGCTTTGACTTTCGCGCTATAGTCTGCTATTAGGTGGACTTCTGCGCCCTACAGTGCTCGAATGCTTTCAGCTTCGATATGGGAAGTCCCG
>NW_017076039.1:0-266 GCF_001483705.2 Eufriesea mexicana | reverse complement strand
CTAATATCGTGATGAGCTATCTTTCTTGCGTAAATGAGGAGGAAAGGTTCTATTGGCGTGCTGCAGCCATTGCAATGTAGCAGAATCTGCCAGGAAAATTCAATTTTACTGACATTTTGGACTAATATCATGGTGAGCTGCCTTTTTTGCATAAATGAGGAGGGTAGATTCTATTGGCGTGCTATAGCCATTGCATCGCAGTGTTATCTGGCTGGAAAATTCATTTTTATTGACGTTTTCGACATATACCGTGGTGAGCTATCTTC
>NW_017076038.1:0-266 GCF_001483705.2 Eufriesea mexicana | reverse complement strand
TTTGGCTAGAGAAGAGTAGAAATTCAAAGATTCTCTACTAACAAACTGACAATACTTTTTTGAGCAGTAAATACAGGATTGTATAATAATAGAACTGTAGAATTATTTGATTTCGATACCTCGCACACTGTTACACTGCATTAAATTTGATATACTAATTAATATCGATCTTCCATATTTTATAAAATGGTGACTGAAGCTTACCTCTCGAGTGCAAAGGGTTAAGACAGAACTGTAATCAATATATTCACTCATATTCATCGTAT
>NW_017076037.1:0-266 GCF_001483705.2 Eufriesea mexicana | reverse complement strand
TGGTCGATTTTTCTTCAACCCTTCGTTGATATTGGAACAGTTAGTCTGGAAATTTTCTTTCGTCTGGATCTCGTTAATTTTTATGCATGGAGCATAATTATCTGCGTTTTAATTTCATTTGACGAAGACATATCGACGTTGTGGATGGAATAAATATGAAAATGAAACGAAATTTTGAGTTACGTTTATTTGGTAGGTTCTTGACTATAATAGTTGAGATAAAGTGCTATTAGGATTCCAAAGAATTCATCTTTTTGTTCATCTAT
>NW_017076036.1:0-266 GCF_001483705.2 Eufriesea mexicana | reverse complement strand
AACTCTACCTAACTTGGCGAGACCACTATTGCTGGCCTCCCCAGAGTCAAGCAGAACGCACTAGGGCACAGTAGATCATAGGAATGGACCGAGAATGTGTTTATACCACGAAAGTCGAAGCTATCCGAACCCAACAAAAGCTAGCATTTCCTGACCGAACGTAGCATAGCACAAATCGTCGCGCCGAGAAAACTGTTACTGGCCTCCCTAGGGTCGAACAGAGTATAGTAGAGCACAATAGAGAGCAGAAATCCAGCGAATGGCAG
>NW_017076035.1:0-266 GCF_001483705.2 Eufriesea mexicana | reverse complement strand
CCACGATATTAGTTGAAAACGTCAATAATATTGTATTTTCCAGCCAGACTCTATTGCATTTCAATGGCTATATCACGCCAATAGTATCTACCGTCCTTATTTATGCAAGGATGTTAGGTGACCATGATAATAGTCGAAAACGTCAATAAAATTGAATTTTCCAGCCTGTTTCTATATGTTTGCTATGTCTATAGCACGCCAGAAGAACGTTTCCTCCTTATATATGCAAGAAAGTTAGGTCGCCAAGATAGTAACCGATAATGTCA
>NW_017076034.1:0-266 GCF_001483705.2 Eufriesea mexicana | reverse complement strand
CAAGAAATGACTTTGTGAAATTACAGAGTCTTGTAACAGTGGGCGGGAAGAAGGCCGGGGCGTCCGGGGGGTATGTGGTGCCCCTGCAACGACGAATCGAACCTGTCGAAGGTGAAACGAAGGTACAACTCACGCTCGTTCCGAATTCGATTTTTAGTTTGGAATTTTCTCGCGGAAGAATTGGGAAAGGGAACGAAAATATATAATATTTGAAATATAAGTTTTTCAACTCTTGTGATACTATGCAGCCAGTGTTACGACTCTTC
>NW_017076033.1:0-266 GCF_001483705.2 Eufriesea mexicana | reverse complement strand
GCTTCAAAAATTTCTAAATCATTTCACGCTATCCAGAATCCGAAAATTTCGCCAAAAATCGTTAAAAATCGTCAAAAATCGTCAAAAATCGATCTCGACATACAAAATTCTCTCCACCGTCCCTTATTTCCCCCGAAGAAAGGGGGGCAAATCGACGTTTGCGAGAAAGTTTCGAAAAAGGAAAGAAAAATTTCGAAACCAAGCGGAAGTACCACGAGCTGACACGGATCATCGCGAAAGATGATTCCGAGAAGAAAGACGAGGAA
>NW_017076032.1:0-266 GCF_001483705.2 Eufriesea mexicana | reverse complement strand
AGAATGTAACTGAGCACAGTAGATCACAGGAATACACCGTATAAGTGTACAGCACGAAAGTCAAAGCTATCCTAATCAAACTTCACCTAACCTAAACTAATCAAGCATAACATATCCCAAAATAACGTGCAGCGACCGCCATTGATAGCCTCCCCAGATCCAAGTTGAATATACTCGAGCACAGCAGAGCACTGAAATACACCGCATTGCAGTGTATAGCACAAAAGTCGGACATACCCTGATCTAACCGGATATTACCTAACCTA
>NW_017076031.1:0-266 GCF_001483705.2 Eufriesea mexicana | reverse complement strand
ATCCGATTTTGGTTTTGGATTTTACGTGTATACTCTTTATAATAGAATTTTCTGTAACTTGTACGCTATTTTTTTCGAATTTCATTTTTCATTCGCGAAATAAATTAGTGGTAGCACGATTGCTTACGAAACATGCTACATAATTGTCTTATGGCAAATACCTTCTGAATTTTTACCATTCAGTTTGTAAAATTCATAAATAAATCTCAATAATTGATTAATGTGTTAATTTTTCTCTGCGCAGTCAGAAGAGTGTTTAAAATTGG
>NW_017076030.1:0-266 GCF_001483705.2 Eufriesea mexicana | reverse complement strand
AACCGTACCTGACGTATACAATGACTATTCTAAATCTACTGTATAATTTAAGAGATCCCTGAGCAGATTAATACAACTGCTACTGTGCTGTATTCGTGGATACATCAACTACCGCACTGAGAGCTGTAAATATCTCCAGCCATACATTGATTATACCATTGCAAATGTGGAACTTATATCATCAGTGAACAAATTTATTATTCGGCTGCAGTACTGTGATGATGGATGTACTAAGTACAGTTTCGTACCTTGTTAATGTCTAGAGC
>NW_017076029.1:0-266 GCF_001483705.2 Eufriesea mexicana | reverse complement strand
TCGATATTCCTCTGGCCGAAATCGCGATGGTTTTGAGTAATTTAATGCCACTCGAGAGGGGGGGAACGTGTAATCTTGTTTAAAGGACCGTACCGTGAAAAATGTTCCGTTCTCGGTGCTCCTGAGGTAGACGGTCTCGAGGAGCTGTATTTATCTGGGATTTGGGTTATCGGAATTCAGTCGATTTAAATTAGCCATAAGCGTGTAGGAGCGGAAGAAGAGGAAGGACTGTTCATTCCCTAGACTCGTTCCTAATTCCCAGATCG
>NW_017076028.1:0-266 GCF_001483705.2 Eufriesea mexicana | reverse complement strand
CTGTATTGATGTATCTATGGGTGCATGGATGGATGGATGGATTGTTGGATGGATGTATGGATGAACGGATGTATGGGAAGATCGATGTATGGATGGATTTATGTATGGATGAATGCATGTTGGGATGGATTGATGTATGAAGGGACGGATGTTCGGATGCATGTATGGATGGATGGGTGTATGGATGGATGGATGTGTGGATTTATGGGTGAATGTATGGATGTATGTATGAATATGTGTATGGATGTAATTGAAGATGTATGTAT
>NW_017076027.1:0-266 GCF_001483705.2 Eufriesea mexicana | reverse complement strand
CTATTGGCTTGCTATAGCCATAGCAATGCTATAGAATCGTGCTGGAAAATTCAATTTTATTGACATTTTTGACTGATATCGTGGTGAGCCGACTTCCTTCCATAAGTAAGGAGGAAAGATACTTTCGGCGTACTATAGCCGTTGCAATGCTGCAGAATCGGGCTGGAAAATTCAATTTTATTGACATTTTCGACGTATATCGGGGTGAGATAACTTTCTTTCCTAAATAAGCATAGTAGATTCTATTGGCGTGCTATAGACATTGC
>NW_017076026.1:0-266 GCF_001483705.2 Eufriesea mexicana | reverse complement strand
ATAGCCAAACGCAACGTAACTCAGCCTAATGAACAGCGACTGGCCTCCCTAGAGCCAAGCAGAACGCGTTAGTGGAGGGTAGGGCGCAGAAATCTATAGGATTGCGTTGTATATCAGAACAGCCAAAGCTGCCCTATGCTAATCCAATCCAACAGAAGAGATCCAAGTATAGCCTGACTGAAACTGACGTGCCCAGACAGCTTTTGCTGCCTTCCCCAGAGCTGAGCAGCGCATACTAGGGCGCAGTAGAGCGCAGAAGTCCACCG
>NW_017076025.1:0-266 GCF_001483705.2 Eufriesea mexicana | reverse complement strand
AGGGCGCAGAAATCTACCTAATAGCAGGCTGTAGCATTGGAGTCAAAACCATATTCTCCTAACGTAGCCAAACGTAACATAACCAAACGTTACCCAATTCAACCTAACGTGCTGCGACCACTATAGCTGGCCTCGCAAAAAACAAGCGGAACACGTCAATGGTAAATAGAACGCGGATATCCACATAATCGCTGTGTACATCATAAAAGTCATAGCTACCCAAGCCTAACGCAAGCAAACCTGACATAATCATACATGGCATGACT
>NW_017076024.1:0-266 GCF_001483705.2 Eufriesea mexicana | reverse complement strand
TGCTTTGTTACATAAATAAGGAGGAAGAATTCTATTGGCGTGCTATAGCCATTTCAATGCTATTGAATCTGGCACGAAAATTCAATTTCATTGGCATTTTCAACTAATACCGTTGTGAGCAAACATTCTTGCATAAATAAGGAGGTAAGATTCTATTGGCGTGATTAAGCAATTGCAATCCTATAGAATCTGTCTGAAAAATACAACTGGATTAACATTTAAGACTAATATCGTGGTGAGCTGGCTTTCTTGAATAAACAAGGAGG
>NW_017076023.1:0-266 GCF_001483705.2 Eufriesea mexicana | reverse complement strand
GGATATATGCGCACTACTGTGCTCTGGTCTCGGCACGATAGGTTGTGCTATGTTGAGTTTGCCAAGGTTAGGCTTGCTTGGGTTAGGTAATTATGGCTTTGTCTTTTCCGCTGTAGACTGCCATTCTGTGGACTTGTGGGCTCAACTCTCCTCTAATATGATCTCCTTGTCGATGGCGATGGCAGCAATGGTGGCCTAGGTATGTTAGTTTGGATTAGATAATGTTTGGTTACTTTACGCTTGGTTATGACAGTCTTTGCTTTGTT
>NW_017076022.1:0-266 GCF_001483705.2 Eufriesea mexicana | reverse complement strand
ACCTTACCTGGCCTGACATGGCCTCACGTGAAGTGACCTAACCTCTCCTGGCCTGACCTGACCTGACCTGACTTCACCCTACCTGTCCTGACCTAGCCTGACCCGACCCGGAAAGTCCTGACCTGCCCTTACCTGTCATGACATTACTTGGCCTGGCCTGGACTGAGCTGACCTAACCTGACCTGACCTATCCTGGCCTGACATGACCTGCCCTGACCTGACTTGACCTGACCTTACCTGGCTTGACATGGCCTGGCCTGATGTGG
>NW_017076021.1:0-266 GCF_001483705.2 Eufriesea mexicana | reverse complement strand
AAACGTAACATAGCAAGCGTAACCTCTTCATCCAAACGCGGCCAGAGCTCAGTTGCTGTCCTCTACAGAGCCAAGGAGAGCGTATTGGGGCGCAGTGAAACGCAGAAATCCACGGAATAGCAGTGCCCAGAGCAAGAGCCGAAGCTACCCTGTCATAACCTAACCAAATGTAACGTAATCAAACGTAACATGAATCAACCAAACGCGCGTGTCCACTATAGCGGTCCTCCACAGATTCAAACGGAGAATATTAGAGCAACGTAGAG
>NW_017076020.1:0-266 GCF_001483705.2 Eufriesea mexicana | reverse complement strand
CTCTAATAAGCACTGCTTGGCTCTGGGGCGGCCAGCAACTCTAATCTCGGCACCCTATGTCGAGTTACGCTTCGGTCGGTAAGGCTAGGTTAGGACACATTGTGTTATGATATTTTGCCCTTTTTGCTAGACTCTGCGATGCGGTGGATTACTGCACTCCACTTTGCTCTAGTTTATTCTACTTGGCTCTGGGAGGATTGCAGTGGTGGTCTCGGCACGTTAGGTTGCGTTAAGCTACGTTCGGTTGTGTTACGTTTCGTTATGTT
>NW_017076019.1:0-266 GCF_001483705.2 Eufriesea mexicana | reverse complement strand
CTTTCGAATATGGCTGGAAAATTCAATTTTATTGCGATTTTCTACTAGTATCGTGGTGAGCTAACTTTCTTGCATAAATGAGGAGCAAAGAGACTTTTGGCGTGCTATATCCATTGCATTGCTATAGGGCCTGGTCGGAAAATTCAATTATATAGTCATTTTCGACTAATATCGTGGAGAGCTAACTCTCTTGCATAAATAACGAGGAAAGAATCTATTGGCGTGTTATAGCCATTGCAGAGCTATAGAACCCGTCTGGAAAATTC
>NW_017076018.1:0-266 GCF_001483705.2 Eufriesea mexicana | reverse complement strand
TAAAATGTTTTTTCCAGCAAGGTTCTGTAGCATTGCAAAGGCTATGGCGCGCCAATAGTATATGTCATGCTTATTTATGCAAGTGGACATACTCACGACGATATTAGTCGAAAATGTCAATAAAATTGAATTTTCCAGTCAGATTCTGTAGCACTCCAATGGCTACAGCACGCCAGTAGAATCTTTCCTCCTTATATACCCAGGAAAGCTAGATCACCACGATATTAGTGGAAAATGTCAATAAAAATGTATTTTCCAGGCAGATT
>NW_017076017.1:0-266 GCF_001483705.2 Eufriesea mexicana | reverse complement strand
GGATGTATGTATGTGTGGACGTATGGATGTAAGAATTTATGGATGTACTGTTGTATGGATGTGCGGATGGATGGATATATGGATGGATAGGTGTATGGAAAGATGGACGTTTGGATGGATGTATGTATGGATAAATGGTTGTGTGTATGGACGGATGTATGGATGGATTGTGGTATGGATGGACGGATGTACGTATGTATGACTGTATGGATGTATATACGTACGGACGTATGGATTTATAGGTGTATGGTTGTGTGGATGGATGG
>NW_017076016.1:0-266 GCF_001483705.2 Eufriesea mexicana | reverse complement strand
TCGTCCATATGCACCCAAGAAATTTAGCTCACCGCGATATTAGTCGAACATGTCAATAGAATTTAATTTTCCAGCCAGATACTATAGCATTGCAATGGCTATATCTAGCCAGTTGAATCTTTGCTCCGTATTTATGCAAGAAAGTTAGGTCGCCACGATATTTGTCGAAAATGTCAATATAATTGAATTTTCCACTCAGATAATATAGGATTGCAATGGCTATAGCTGGACAACAGAATCTTTCCTCCTTATTTATGCAAGAAGGT
>NW_017076015.1:0-266 GCF_001483705.2 Eufriesea mexicana | reverse complement strand
ATGGCAAGTACAGCCACCTTCTTGCCAGAGAAGAGGTTTATTGTAAATCTGTAGTCTGTTATATCTTGGCGAATGGATCCCCTAACGCATTGAATCCAATGGCAAGTACAGCCACCTACTTGCCAGAGCTTATGTCTATACAAAATCTATAACATGTTATAGCTTGGTGAATAGATCGCCTACCGCCTCCAAATAAATGGCACGTACAGCCATCTACTTGCCAAAGGATAGGTTTATTCAAAATCTATAATCTGTAATAGCTTCGT
>NW_017076014.1:0-266 GCF_001483705.2 Eufriesea mexicana | reverse complement strand
AGGCGATGTATTCACCAAGCTATAACAGACTATAGACTTTCAATAGACCTATTCTCTGGCAAGTTGAAGGCTGTACTTTCCTTTGGATTGAAGGCGCTATGCGATGTATTCACCAAGCTATAACACACTATACACTGTCAATAGACCTATTCTCTGGCAAGAAGAAGGCTGTACTTGCCATTGGAATGAAGGCGTTGGGCGACCTATTCACCATGCTATGACAGATTATATATTTTGTATAGACAAATTCTCTGGCAAGTAGATGG
>NW_017076013.1:0-266 GCF_001483705.2 Eufriesea mexicana | reverse complement strand
AAGATAAGATAAATAAACATATACAAGGTGTCCCATTTTGAAATTTCGCACAGAATTATTTCCTAAATAAACTGTAGTTCGTTTAAAAGAATGTTTCGCATGAAATTTACTCTGTTTCAAGGGGGCATCGTATAGTTGTCATAAATTTTTGCTAGGTGGACGTGCTTTTGAGATTTCAAGGGGCTTTGGTTTCCTCTTAATGAAACTGTATATTTATTTCTATGTAAGCAGTTAGTGTATTTCACTGATCTATAATAATTTGGTCT
>NW_017076012.1:0-266 GCF_001483705.2 Eufriesea mexicana | reverse complement strand
CCCTTTTGACTTAATCATGAAATATTTCTGTCTTGTCATTCAGTTCGCCGACCTAGAAACCAATAGACATATCATACCTTACATATTTCTATTACTGCTTCAATTTTTTTTTACCTCAAAAAATAATTATTGGCATCTAATGGCTCTACGTTGATGATATTCCATTAATCCAATATCTTTCCCCTGTTGCACATGCCTGTTTATTTCAACAGTATATTATTACTTTACAACCAGGTTCTGCTGTCACTAATAAAAGATGAAAAAAC
>NW_017076011.1:0-266 GCF_001483705.2 Eufriesea mexicana | reverse complement strand
TATCACTGCAATGGCTATAGCACGCAAATAGAATCTTTCCTCCTTATTTATGCAACAAAATTTACTCACCACAATATCAGTCGAAAATGGCAAAAAATTGAACTTGCCAGTCAAATTCTATAGCATTGCAACTGCTACATCATGCCAATAGAATCTTTCCTCCTTACTTATGCAACAAAATAAGCTCACCACGATATTAATCCAAAATGTCAATAAAATTGAATTTTCCAATCAGATTCTATAGCATTGCAATGGCTATAGCATGC
>NW_017076010.1:0-266 GCF_001483705.2 Eufriesea mexicana | reverse complement strand
CAGAAGTTCATAGCATATTCGTGTTGAGCGCACATATCGTAGCTAACCTAACCAAAGCCATTCGAACGTAACCTAACCAAACGTTATCAATCCCAAGGTAACGTGCCGCGACCAGTAACGCTGCCCTCGACAGTGCCAAGCAGAACATAATACAGCAGATTGAGGCACATGAATCTATAGAACCGCTGTGTACAGCTGAGGATTCGAAGCAATCCGAACCAAATCAGAGCAAGCATAACCGACCCAAACGTATAATATCCCAACCT
>NW_017076009.1:0-266 GCF_001483705.2 Eufriesea mexicana | reverse complement strand
CGGGCGTTGAACTGCGGGGTTCCACAGGGATCGGTACTCGGGCCGATCCCCTGGGACCTCTCGTACGACGCCGTGTTGCGCACTCCCGTCCACTGCGGCCTGAGAATGTCGTGTATCGCGGACGACACGCTTTTGATGGCGAGTCGGGAGGAAGCCACGCTGCGCGCCGAAAGCGGCGTGGCTCTTGTCGCGAATAGCATCCTGCGGCTGGGGCAGAGTATCACCCCCGAGAAGACCGAGGCAATGTGGTTCTGCCATCGACACCA
>NW_017076008.1:0-266 GCF_001483705.2 Eufriesea mexicana | reverse complement strand
CAATGTTATCCTATCCGAACTTAACCAAGCGTAACATAAGCAGACGTAAAGTAACTCAACCTGGCGTGCAACGGAGGCAATTGCTGGCCGCGCGAGAGCTAAGCAGATTATGTCAGAACAATGTGGAACGCTGAAATCGCCCGAATATTAGATTATAGAAAAATGTAGGAGGTACCATAACACAATTTTACGTAACCTAACCCAGGCAAACGTAACCAATCCCAACCAAACGTGCCTAGCCCACATTTGCTTGCCTTGCCACCACC
>NW_017076007.1:0-266 GCF_001483705.2 Eufriesea mexicana | reverse complement strand
GTTTAAAATTACATAAATGAACAAACCCTCAGCCCCCTATCCCCAAAGAAAATTAATATATATTAAAATATAAATTATTACAAAACACCTTAATTAACATATTCAAAAATAAATATCTTAAACACGAGTACCTGGACACTCCCTCAGAAAAACCTCAAAAAATCACATAAATTAACACACTCTCCCTCCCCCAGAAGAATATAGATACTCTTCAAACCTACCCCAAATTGATCCACCTCCAAAATAAGATTGATACCCAATACCAT
>NW_017076006.1:0-266 GCF_001483705.2 Eufriesea mexicana | reverse complement strand
ATTGATGTTATCATTGGCCATTGAAGGACAGCTATAGAAATAAGATTATCTGCGAATAGATTATTGCAATTGCTATTGCACTGCGACGATTTCTATACCCAGTACCTAATTGTCACTTAAAAATGTCCCCAGCGATATTCGAAATTTCCATTGGCCATTCTAAAACAGCTGTAGAAATTGTATGACACTTGAATAGATTTATTAAATGGATACAGGAACGTGTAGATGGCTATACTGAGTAACGTACTGTTAATTGCATACTTCTG
>NW_017076005.1:0-266 GCF_001483705.2 Eufriesea mexicana | reverse complement strand
ATTGATGTTATCATTGGCCATTGAAGGACAGCTATAGAAATAAGATTATCTGCGAATAGATTAATGCAATTGCTATTGCACTGCGACGATTTCTATACCCAGTACCACATTGTCACTTAAAAATGTCCCCAGCGATATTCGAAATTTCCATTGGTCATTCTAAAACAACTGTGGAAATTGTATGACACTTGAATAGATTTATAAAATGGATACAGGAACGTGTAGATGGCTATACTGAGTAACGTACTGTTAATTGCATACTTCTG
>NW_017076004.1:0-266 GCF_001483705.2 Eufriesea mexicana | reverse complement strand
TGGATGAAAGAATGTACTGATGTATGGGTGTATGGATGGATGGATGTAAGAAAGGATGTATGTGTGGATGGATGGATTTGTGGGTGTATGGATGAATGGCTGTATGGATGAATGGATGTTTGGGTGGATGCACTTATGGATAGATTTATGCACGGAGGTATGGATATATGGATGTACATATGTATGTATGTATGGATGGATGTTTGTATGGATGGATTGGAGTATGAATGGATGGATTTATGGATCTACGTATTTATGAATGTATG
>NW_017076003.1:0-266 GCF_001483705.2 Eufriesea mexicana | reverse complement strand
ATAAAGTATGCTCACCACGATATTAGTCGAAAATGTCAGTAAAATTGAATGTTCCAGGAAGATACTAAAGTGTTGCAATGGTAATAGCACGCCAATAGAATCTACCCTCCTTACTTATACAATAAAGTAAGCTCACCACGAGATTGGCCGAAAATGTCAATAAAATTTTATTTTCCAGTGGGATTCTATAGCATGCAACGCCCATAGCACGCCAATAGAATCGTTCCACATTAGTTATGCAAGAAAGTTAACTCACCACGATATTA
>NW_017076002.1:0-266 GCF_001483705.2 Eufriesea mexicana | reverse complement strand
TAACGTGGCACAGACAAACGAATTAAAACTCAAACTAACGAGCCGCGGCCACTGTAGCTGGCCTCTCGAGAGCCAAGCAGAGCATGTTAGAGCAACGTAGAGTGCACGAATCCACCTATTGCCGGTGTAAAGAACAAGAGTCGAAGCTATTATATCCCAACCCACCCAAACTAAACACAGCGATACGTAATCCGCCTCAACATAACGTGCTGAGACCGAAATTGCTTGCCTCGCCTCAGCTCTGCAGAAAATACTAGAACGCAGTA
>NW_017076001.1:0-266 GCF_001483705.2 Eufriesea mexicana | reverse complement strand
TCCTTTGATAATTCTATGAAATACAGTGTCATTCTAATAACCTTCCATACATAATTGTATGAAGTTTCTACATACCCTTGAAGTTTCTTTTGCCCATAATTCTAACTCAATATCACAAACAGTTGTTTTCCTTGTAACCTAGTCATAACAAATATATTAGTTTTATTAATATAAAATACTTTCAAAATCAAATTTATTAAAACTTATTATTTATTATTGTAATTCAAATTAGAAATCATTTAATATATTAATATAGAAATTTAGAA
>NW_017076000.1:0-266 GCF_001483705.2 Eufriesea mexicana | reverse complement strand
TTAATGGCCTCCACAGAGTCGAGCAGTGTATGGTAGAGCAATGTAGAGCGCAGAATTCCAGTGAATTGCCGTGTATAGCACAAAAGTTGAAGCTTCACCATCCCAACCTAACCGAACGTGACATAACCGGGCGCAACGTGACTGAGACTTACGTGCCGGGAGCAATACTGCCGGCCTGCCCACAGCCAAGCAGAATACACTGGAGCGCAGCAGAGCGCAGAAATCCAACGAATAGCGGTGAATAGCACAAAAGTCAGACATCCTTG
>NW_017075999.1:0-266 GCF_001483705.2 Eufriesea mexicana | reverse complement strand
AGGAGGCAGAAATCCATAGAATCGCAGCGTATATCAGAAAAGTCAAAGCAACACGAACCTAAAGCAAAACCAGCAGAACCTAACCATGTATAGCATAACTCAAGCTTATGTGCCGAGACGGCTATTCTTCCCTCATTAGAGCCAAGCACGTCATACTGGAGAACAGTAGAACACAGAATTCCAACGAATAGCAGTGTACAGCACAAGAGTTAGGGCAATAAAGACTAAACTTAGACTGACCCAACCTAATCGAACGTAGCCTGACT
>NW_017075998.1:0-266 GCF_001483705.2 Eufriesea mexicana | reverse complement strand
TTAAATCTTTGTTTGCGTTTTTATTCGTATATATTTTATAAATATAATAAATTACATTTTGTTCGAAACCACAAAGAAACTTTGAACTATGCAACAGCTTCGGTATTATGACACTTGAAGTACTGAAATTTTACAATGTAAATAGCACAAAGTGAAGTAATTTCGAGAGAAATTTGTCTTTTGACATATACGTGCAGATTGATACAAATATATTACACAAAGGCGGGCAATATAACCACCCTTTCGAGCGACCTGCTTTTACTTCT
>NW_017075997.1:0-266 GCF_001483705.2 Eufriesea mexicana | reverse complement strand
CCACGATATTAGTCGAAATTGTCAATAAAATTGAACCTGCCAGGCACATTCTATATCATTGCGGTGGTTATGGCTTGCCAATGTAATCTTTCCTCATAGTTTATGCAAGATAGTCTGCTCATCACGATATTAGTCGTAAATGTCAATAAAATAGAAATTTCAAGGCAGATTCTACTGCATTACAATGTCTATAGCGCTCCAATAGAATCTACCGTGCTTATTTAGGCAAGGAAGATAGCTGACCACGATAGTAGTCGAAACTGTCA
>NW_017075996.1:0-266 GCF_001483705.2 Eufriesea mexicana | reverse complement strand
AGCGGAAAAATCGTAGGACAGAGGTGTATAGCACGGATGCCCAGACTATCCTGTCCTAACATCACCAAAAGTAACCTAACCTAACGTGCAGTAGCTTAACATAGCGTGCCGGGACCACAATTGCTGGTCTCCCCAGAGTCAAGCAGAACACGCTGGAGCACGGTAGATAGCAGAAAGCCTCCAAATAGCAGCGTATAGGACAGGAGTCAAGCATATCCTAACCTAACCTGACCAGACCTAACTTAGCAAAACGTAGACTAAAGAAA
>NW_017075995.1:0-266 GCF_001483705.2 Eufriesea mexicana | reverse complement strand
TTGTGCTATGCTCTGCTATCCGGTGGTTTCCTGCGCTATACTGTGCAATAGTATTTTCTGCTTAGCTCAGGTTATGCCAGCTGTAGAAGTCCCGGCTCGATCGGCATTGTTATTCTACGTATGGTTAGGTTACATTTGGTCTGGTATGGTTGGGATGACTCTGAATTTTGTGCTATACACTGTCATTCGGTGGATTCCTGCCCTCTACCGTGCTCTATTGCAATCTCCTTGGCCCAGTGGAGGGCAGCAATAGCTGTCGCGACACG
>NW_017075994.1:0-266 GCF_001483705.2 Eufriesea mexicana | reverse complement strand
AGCGCTTGGTTACGTTACGTTTGGTCAGGCGAGGATAAGTCAGCTTTGACTTTTGCATCATACACTGCTGTTCGGACGATTCCTGCTATCTACATTGCTCTTCCATACTCTGCTCGACCCAGGGTATGCCAGAAAGAGTGGTCGCGGCACGCAACTCTTGGTTAGGCTACGTTTGGCTATGTTATGATTGTTTGGTTTAGGTCTGGATAGCTTCGACTTTTCGGCTATACACTGCGATTCTATGGGCGCTTTGCTCTCAACTGACA
>NW_017075993.1:0-266 GCF_001483705.2 Eufriesea mexicana | reverse complement strand
CGATATAATGGCAGTTTGTAGCAGAAAAGTCGAAGCTATCGCAACCTGACCGAAACAAACCTATCCTAACCAAACGTTGGCTAACAAAGCCGAACGTGTCGAGACCACAATTGATGGCCTCCCAAGAGCAAAGCAGAGCACATTAGAGTATAGAGGGGCGCAGAAGTCCGCCGAACAGCAGTGTATAGCCCAATATTCATAGCTAGCCCCTCCGAACATAACCAATCCTAACGCAACCAAACGCAACATAACTCAACCTAACGTGA
>NW_017075992.1:0-266 GCF_001483705.2 Eufriesea mexicana | reverse complement strand
TGTTATAGCCATTGCAGTGCAATAGAATCTGACTGAAAAGTCCAAAACAATTGACATTTTCGATTAATATTGAGGTGAGCAGTCTTTTCTGCGCAAACAACGAGGTAAGGTTCTAATGGTTTGTTATAGCCATTGCATTGCAATAGAGTCTGGCTGAAAAGTTCAATCTTATTGACATTTTCGACCAATATCTTGTTGAGGAGAGCTTTCTGCAGAAATAAGGGCGGAGGATTCCATTGGTTTGCTGTAGACATTGCTTTGCATTA
>NW_017075991.1:0-266 GCF_001483705.2 Eufriesea mexicana | reverse complement strand
CAATTCGGTACAGGATTAATAATTTCAATGTCACACACGAATTTTGTTATATTTATATCAGGGGGTCACGATAAAATTTTTCATTTTAGGATATAATGATAAATTATGAAATAATATGGTAAAAAGAAAAATATGGTAATATAGCGAATTATTAATGTCTCTATTCAAAGTTCTCGATTTATTTACGTTGTTTAAGTAAAAAGTAAAAAATTGGTTGGAATAGAATAAATGTAAATTTAAAAAATTAGCATCATGAAACAGAGGTG
>NW_017075990.1:0-266 GCF_001483705.2 Eufriesea mexicana | reverse complement strand
TGGTCGCTGTACTTGGAAACCAAGCTCTCTACCTCGAAATTGAAAACTTTGCAAACTTCTTGCACTTGTTTTTCGACGATCCGGCCGTTCGATGGGCGAAAATGGCACGACGTTCACACGTCAATGACTCGTAAACGTTTCCGAGATAACAGCCATCTCATCCCGATCTATGATACGTACGAGGTGTCACGTTGGATGCGGATAGTGCGACAGGGGTGAATTTGGGACACTGTGAGGAGGAAAAAGTGTCTCGTAAACTTATGCAA
>NW_017075989.1:0-266 GCF_001483705.2 Eufriesea mexicana | reverse complement strand
ATACATACACCCATCCATACATCCACCGAACCATACATCCATCCACACATACAAGCACCCATCGATACTATCCATCGCTCCACACATCGACCCATATATACATCAATACATATATACATCCATACATCCATACATACGTACATGCAAACTTCCACACATCCATACATCCATATATCCGTCCAAACATACAGTCATACATCCACACATAAATCCATAGGTACATCCACACATCCTTGCATACACCCATACACACCTCCATACATACA
>NW_017075988.1:0-266 GCF_001483705.2 Eufriesea mexicana | reverse complement strand
TTCTGCACTCTACTCTCCTCTAATACGTTATGCTTGGCGATGCAGGCGCCAGCAATAGTGGACTCGGCTCGTTAAGCTTAGTAAGTCTACGGTTTGTTAAGGTAGATTAGGTCAGGGTAGGTTAAGGAATATTTGTCTTTTGCGCTATACATTGATACTCGGTATATTTCTGCGCTCTACTGTGCTTTAGTATGCTCTGATCATCTCTGGGGAGACCAGCAGTAGTGGTCTCGGCACGTTAGGTTGAGTTAAGCTACGTTCGGTTA
>NW_017075987.1:0-266 GCF_001483705.2 Eufriesea mexicana | reverse complement strand
TTTCGTCTCGGCTTGGATAGCTACGACTTTTCTGCTATACACAGCGATTCGATGGATTTCTGCGCTGCACCCCCTCCAATATCTTCTACTTTGCCCTGGGGAGGCCAGCAAAATAGGCGCCTCAGCCTGCATTGTCTCGTGTTACGTTTGGTAATGATCCGATTGTTCAGGTTAGTATAGGATAGCATCGACAATTGTACTGCAAACTGCTATACGGTGGATTTCTGCGCTCCACTGTGCTCTAATATTCTCCGCTTGGGCCTGTG
>NW_017075986.1:0-266 GCF_001483705.2 Eufriesea mexicana | reverse complement strand
GGAAGGGCGCAGATGGCCACAGAATAACAGTGCGTACCACAATAGTCAAAGGCAACCAAACCTTACTCAACGAATCCTAACCATACCAAACGTGATCTAACTGAACCTGACGTGCGGTGGCCACTACTGCTGGCCTCCCGACACGCGAGCAGGGTATAGTAGAGCAACGTAGAGCGCAGCCTTCCACCGAATAGTCGTGACCGGCACAAAAGTCAAAGCTACTCTATCCTAACTCAACCTAACGTAACATAACGAAACGCAACCTA
>NW_017075985.1:0-266 GCF_001483705.2 Eufriesea mexicana | reverse complement strand
TGTTAAAGCATGGTGAATAGATCACCTAACGCCTTCAATCCTATGGCAAGCACAGCCATCTACATGCCAGACAATAGGTATATTCAAAATCTATTAGCTGTCACAGCTTGGCGATTAGGTCGCCTAACGCCTACAATCTAATTGCAATTACAGCCATCTACTTGACCCAGAATAGATCTATTCAAAATCTATAACCTGTTATGGCATGGTGAAGAGATCACCTAACGCCTTCAATCCAATGGCAAGTACTGCCAGCTACTTGCCAG
>NW_017075984.1:0-266 GCF_001483705.2 Eufriesea mexicana | reverse complement strand
TTCCTGCGCTTTGCCGCTATCCAATATGCACGGCTCGGCGCTGAGGAGGCCAGCTGCAGTTGCTTCACCACGTTAGGTTCATCTAGGCTACGTTAGGTTTGGCTTCATTAGTTTAGGTTAGGCATGCATAACTTTGTCTTTCGTTGTATACACTTCTATTCGGTGGATTTGTCCGCTGTACTGTGCTCTGGTATATTCTGCTCGGCTCTGGAGGGTCAGCATCTGTGGTCTAGGTACGTCAGGTTAGTTAAGTTTCGTTCGTCTAT
>NW_017075983.1:0-266 GCF_001483705.2 Eufriesea mexicana | reverse complement strand
AAATTCAATTTTATCGATATTTTCGACTAATATCGTGGTGAGCTATCTTTCTTGCATAAATAACGAGGAGAGATTATATTGGCAAGGTAGAACCATTGCAATGCTATAGAATCTTGCTGGAAAATTCAATTTTATTGACATTTTTGACAAATATCGTGGAGAGCTTACTATCTTGTATATATAAGGCGGAAAGATACTATTGTCGTGCTATAACCATTGCAATGCACTGCAATCTGGCTGGAAAGTTCAATTTTATTGATAGTATC
>NW_017075982.1:0-266 GCF_001483705.2 Eufriesea mexicana | reverse complement strand
TGCTATAGCCGTCGCAATGCTATAGAATATGGCTGGAAAACTCAATTTTACTGACATTTTCGAATAATATCGTGGTGAGCAAAGTTTCTTGCATAAATAAAGAGGAAAGATACTATTGGCGAGCTGTGGCCATTGCAATGCTTCCGAATGTGGCTGAAAAACTTAATTATATTGTCATTTCCGGCTAATATTGTGGTGAGCTAACTCATTTGCATATATAAGGAGGAAAGATAATATTGGCGTGCTATAGCCATTGCATTGATATC
>NW_017075981.1:0-266 GCF_001483705.2 Eufriesea mexicana | reverse complement strand
CGTGTTTGGTTAGGATGGCTACAAATTTTATCATGTACACTGCTGTTCGGTGGATTTCTGCGCTCTACTGTGCTCCAGTATGACCTGCTAGGCTTTGGGGAGGCCAACAATGGAGGTGTCGGCACGTTAGGTTGAGTCAGTCTGTGCTAGGATATCTCCCGTTGGCTTGGATTAGGCTTGATAGCTACGTCTTTTCTGATAAGCACTGCGACTATATGGATTTCTGAGTTCTACTCTCGACTAACGTGTCTTGCTTGACTCTGGGA
>NW_017075980.1:0-266 GCF_001483705.2 Eufriesea mexicana | reverse complement strand
CTAACCAAAACTAACATAACATGACCTGAAGTAGCCATGCTCAACGTAACGTGCCGCCACAACTATCGCTCGCCTCCCCGGTGCCAAGCAGATTACAGTACAGCTCAGCGGAGGGCACGAAGCCACCGAATAACTGTGTATAGCACGATAGTCAAAGTTATCCTAACAGAACTAAACATAACATAACCTAACCGAACGCAACGTAGCTCAACCTTACGTGCCTCAAGCACTATTGCAGGCATCCTGAGGGTCGAGCAGAGTAAAGA
>NW_017075979.1:0-266 GCF_001483705.2 Eufriesea mexicana | reverse complement strand
GCAAATGTCAAAGTAGCCTATCCTAACCCAGTCAAACGTAACATGCCCAAACGTAGCGTAACTAAACCTAACATGGCGAGACATCGATTGCGGACCTCCACAGGCGCAGCCTAAAATGACGCGCCGCGAACACAGCTCCTGACCTCCCCCAGCCGAGCAGAATGTAGTAGGTTGCAGTAAATCAGAGGAATCCACCGTATAAGCAAGCATGACATGTCATAGCCTAATCAAACGTAGCCCAACTCAACATTACGTGCAGCGACCGC
>NW_017075978.1:0-266 GCF_001483705.2 Eufriesea mexicana | reverse complement strand
ACTCTATTCTTGTTGTGTTGATGACCAATAACGTATACTCTACTCTGCTCCATTCTAGTACACACCATTCTATTTTATTCCACTCTATATTATACTCTATTCTATTTTACTCTGCTCTGTATTACTATATTACTTTGTATTACTCTATATTACACTCTATTCTTGTTGTGTTGATGATCAACAACGTATACTCTATTCTACCTTATTCTAGTACACTCTATTCTATTTTAGTCTACTCTATATTACCCTATATTATACTCTATTCT
>NW_017075977.1:0-266 GCF_001483705.2 Eufriesea mexicana | reverse complement strand
TTGGTTTATTCAAAATCTGTAACCTGCTACCGCTTGGTGAATATATCGCCTAACGCCTTCAATATTATGGTTAGTACAGCCATCTAGTTGCCGGAGAATTGGTCTATTCGAACTCTATAACCTGTTATAGCATGGTGAATAGATCGCTAAACGTCTTGAATCCAATGGCAAGTGCAGCCATCAACTTGCCAGAGATTTGGTCTAATCAAAATCTACAATCTGTAATAGCTTGGCGAATAGGTCGCCTATCACCTTCAATCCAATGG
>NW_017075976.1:0-266 GCF_001483705.2 Eufriesea mexicana | reverse complement strand
TTGAACGACTTTACAATTGAAAATTGAGACCTTGACATAGAAATGAGTCCACGAATTCGTTTGAACTAGGTTGCTCTTCCAGAAAATTACTTGGACATCTCAGGACTGGCTTCATCTCTCATTAATCGCTAGATCCTTCAATCACTCGAAAATCTGATGAGAAAGACACCTAGAAGACTCTTCTAATTCTGACCATTCGTGAAAAATTAATAAAATCAGAAAGAAACACAAAGATCCAACGATCAGAGTGAATATCAAGGCTTCTA
>NW_017075975.1:0-266 GCF_001483705.2 Eufriesea mexicana | reverse complement strand
TTTCAAAGCTATATTTGGAAAAATATTCAGTTCACGAGTCTGGCTCGTGATGTTCATGTTTGGTCCGATCTTCTGTTCACGTGTCTGGCACGTGATATTCATGTTTGGGCCGATCTTCTGTTCACGTATCCGGCACGTGATATTCATGCCTGGGCCAATAACTTCATCACGAGTCAGACTCGTTAAAATACGGGAAGGGGTTAAAATAGGGGGAATGATTAGAACTGACCTGTCTGTTTAGGGTCACGCAGGTCAAAGAGGTCTCC
>NW_017075974.1:0-266 GCF_001483705.2 Eufriesea mexicana | reverse complement strand
TCTGTAATAATCAACGCACATTACGGTTAAGGCTTGAGATATCTCCTATTGGCAGTATGGTACCCATTATATCTTAAAATATACAACAGTAGTCTGAAAGTTAATCCGTTCAATTATGATTTAATTTATATAACAAGCCTAGAATGGCAAAATACGGACCCCTTGGTACCAAAGGTATTACAAATTGGCCACACCGTGCTGAGTACAGCCATCATAACTGTAATGTCGCCGTTAGCATACTTCGTTCGCTGAGGACGTTAATACCC
>NW_017075973.1:0-266 GCF_001483705.2 Eufriesea mexicana | reverse complement strand
TCAGGTTAGGTCAGGTTAGGTTAGGGTATGTTCTACTTCAGTGCTTTGCGCTGCAGTGCGGTGGATATCTGCGCTCTACGGCGCTCCAGTGCGCCCTGCTTGGCGTTGTGCTGGACTGCAATAGTGGTCTCGACACGTTATGGTGCGTTATGCAACGATTGGTTGTGTTACGTTTGGTGAGGTTAGGACGGGATGGATTAGATTTTTGTGCTATACACAGCACTCCGCGGCATACTGCGCTTTACTGCGTTAACATATCCTCTGCT
>NW_017075972.1:0-266 GCF_001483705.2 Eufriesea mexicana | reverse complement strand
CTTGGTGGATAGATCGCCTAACGCCTTCAATCCAATGGCAAGTACAGCCACATACTTGCCAGATAATAGGTCCATTCAAAATCTATAATGTGTTATAGCATGGCGAATAGGTTGCGTAACGCATTCATCCAATGGCGAGTACAGCTATCTACTTGCCAGAGAATAGGTCTATTCAACATCTATAACCTGTTACAGCTTGGTGCATAGATCGACTAACGCCTTCAATCCAATGGCAGGTACGGCCATCTACATGACAGAGAATAGGT
>NW_017075971.1:0-266 GCF_001483705.2 Eufriesea mexicana | reverse complement strand
GTCATAGCAATGGCTCTAGTACGCCAAAAGGATCTGTCCTCCATACTTATGCCAGGAAGCTAGTTCACCACGATATTACTCGAAAATGTCAATAAAATAGAACGTTCCAGCCCGTTTCTGCAGCATTGCAATGACTATAGCACGCCAAAAGCATCTTTCCACCTTACTTATGCAAGGTAGTAGGCTCACAACCATATTAGTCGTAAATGTCAATAAAATTGATTTTTCCAGACAGATTCGTCGGCATTGCAGTGGCTATAGCACGA
>NW_017075970.1:0-266 GCF_001483705.2 Eufriesea mexicana | reverse complement strand
GCTTGCCAATATAATCAATCCTCCTTGTTTACGCAAGAAAGTTAGCTCACCACGATATTAGTCTAAATGTCAATGAAATTGTATTTTCCATTCCGATTCTATAGCATTGCAACGACAATAGCACGCCAAAAGAATCTTTCCTCCTTATTTATGCTAGAAAGCTAACTCACCACGATATTAGTCGAACATGTCGATAGGATTGTATTTTCCGGCCAGATTCTACAGCATTGCAATGGATATAGAACGCCAAAAGGATCTTTCCACCA
>NW_017075969.1:0-266 GCF_001483705.2 Eufriesea mexicana | reverse complement strand
TGCGGTGAGCACACTTTTATGTGTAAATAAGGAGGAAAGATCCTATTGGTTTGCTATAGCCATGTCTTGCGAAATAATCTCTCAGAAGAGCTCAATTCTTATGACATTTTCGTCTAATATCGTGGTGAGCAAGTTTTTCTCCCATGAATAAGCATGAAAGATTTTATTGCTTTGCTATAGCCACCGCATTGCAATAGAATCTAAATGAAATGTCAATTTTATTATCATTTTTGTCTAATATTGCGACGAGCAAACCTTTCTGCGTA
>NW_017075968.1:0-266 GCF_001483705.2 Eufriesea mexicana | reverse complement strand
ACTATTGCTGGTCTTCCGAGAGTCGAGTACAGCATAGTAGAGCACAGTATGGCGCAGAATTCCACCGGATAACAGTGTACACCACGAAAGCCAAATCTATTCAAGCATAACCAAAGTAAACATAACCTAACCAAACGTAGCCTAACTGAAGCTAACGTGCGGAGGCCGATATTGCTGGCCTCCCAAGCGCCAGGCAGAGCATGTTACAGCACAGTGGAGCGCAGAAATCAACCGAATAGCAGTGTATAGCACAAAAGTCGAAGATA
>NW_017075967.1:0-266 GCF_001483705.2 Eufriesea mexicana | reverse complement strand
GTTAGATTACGTTTGGTTTTGTTATAATTGGCTAGGTTAGGGCTGGATAGCTTTGTCTATTGTATTATACATTGCTATTCGGTGGATTTCTGCACACAACAGGGCTCCAGCGTGCTCTGCTTTGCATTGGACGGAGAGCAATAGCGGTCTCGTCACGAATCTTTGAGTTATGCTACGTTCTATTATTTCACAGTTGGCTATGGTAGGAAGGGACAGCTTCAGCTTTGGCGCTATACGTTGCCCTTCGGTGTACGTCTGCGCTCTAC
>NW_017075966.1:0-266 GCF_001483705.2 Eufriesea mexicana | reverse complement strand
GCAGTGTATAACGCAAACATTCAAAGCCACTCCAACCGAACGTAACCAAACCTGACCGAACCAAAGGTAACCAAATGCAACCTATCGTCCCACAGCCGCTCTTGCTGGTCTCCCCTGAGTCTAGCAGGTAACAGTAGAGCTACGCGGGTCCTACAAACCCTGCGATTAGCAGTGTATAGCACACAAGTCCACTCCTTCCTATCCTAGCATATCAAAACGTAATACAGACAAACGTAACATAGCATAACCTAACGTGCCGAGACCAA
>NW_017075965.1:0-266 GCF_001483705.2 Eufriesea mexicana | reverse complement strand
AGCTTCGACTTTTGCGCTGTACACTGCTATTCGGGGGGTTTCAGCGATCTACAGTGCTCTAGTGTGTACAGCTTTGCGCTCAGAAGGCCAGCAATAATGTTCCCGGCACGATATGTCGAGGTAGGCTACGTTTGGCTGGGTTAGTTTATGATGTTTGGTTGGGGTACCTCCGATTTTTGTGCTATGCACTGCAATTCGGTGTATGCCTGCGCTCTACTGTGCTCTCGCTTTATCTACTTATCTCCTGGGAGGGCAGCAATAGTGGT
>NW_017075964.1:0-266 GCF_001483705.2 Eufriesea mexicana | reverse complement strand
AACATAACGTGCCGATACCACTACTGCTGGCCCTCCCAGTGTCAACCTGAAACTATTAAAGCATTGTAGGGAGCTAAAATCCACCTAACAGCAGTCTTTAGCACTACATTCAAAAGTATCCTCTCTTAACCTAACCAACCGTAACATGATCGAACGAAACCTAACTTAACCTAACGTGGCGGGACCGCTACTGCTGCCCTCCACAGAGCAAAGCAGAGCATATTAGAGCACAGTAGAGCGCAGAAAACGTCGGTATAGCAGTGCAT
>NW_017075963.1:0-266 GCF_001483705.2 Eufriesea mexicana | reverse complement strand
ACAGAATACAAACGTACACAAAATCGAACTACACGCGATGCTGGATAACGATACCTCTCTCTCAAAACAAAACAAAAATCTTTTAAATACCGCTTTTCGAGACTGGAAACAAGGCCATTATACTAGAGATCGGGATGAAAAAATGCAAATGAAACAAAAATTTGGAAGTTTGAAATCTACAATGCTGGAAATAACGAGAATGCGGCAAAAAGCAAATAAAATCGGGAACGAAATGGTTACGCGTAGGGGGAGGGAAAAAATGGGAA
>NW_017075962.1:0-266 GCF_001483705.2 Eufriesea mexicana | reverse complement strand
ACAGAATACAAACGTACACAAAATCGAACTACACGCGATGCTGGATAACGATACCTCTCTCTCGAAACAAAACAAAAATCTTTTAAATACCGCTTTTCGAGACTGGAAACAAGGTCATTATACCAGAGATCGGGATGAAAAAATGCAAATGAAACAAAAATTTGGAAGTTTGAAATCTACAACGCTGGAAATAACGAGAATGTGGCAAAAAGCAAATAAAATCGGGAACGAAATGGTTACGCGTAGGGGGAGGGAAAAAATGGGAA
>NW_017075961.1:0-266 GCF_001483705.2 Eufriesea mexicana | reverse complement strand
TAACCAAGCCTTCAAAACCCACCCCAACGTAACGTAACGTAGCCCAACATAGCGTGCCGAGGCCACTATTACTGGTCACCACAGAACCAATCAGAACATATTAGATCGCAGTAGAGCGCAGTAATCCACCGCACTGGCGTGCATAGCACAAAATGCAAGATACACTAACCCAACCACATCCAACCTAACTTAACCAAACGTAACACGGCTCAACGTAACCTGTCGTGCCTGCCATTGCTGGCCTCCCCAGAGCCAAACAGAGTAGA
>NW_017075960.1:0-266 GCF_001483705.2 Eufriesea mexicana | reverse complement strand
TGGCAAGTACAGCCATCTACTTGCCAGAGAATAGGTCTATTCAAAATCTGCAACCTGTTATAGAATGGTGAGTAGATGGCATAACGCCTTCAATCCAATGGCAAGAACAGCGTCTTCTTGCCAGAGAATAAGCCTATTAAAAACCTATTAGCTGCCATAGCTTGGAGATTATATCGCCAACCGCCTGCAATCCAATGGCAAGAACAGCCAGATACTTGCCAGGGAATAAGTCTACTCAAAAACTATAATCTGTTATAGCTTGGTGA
>NW_017075959.1:0-266 GCF_001483705.2 Eufriesea mexicana | reverse complement strand
CACAGCTGTTTTTGCGATTTCAGTGTTGTACATTGCTCTGCTATGCTCTGCTTAGCTCTCGTGAGGCCAGCAATAGCTTTCGTCGAACGTCGGGTTGGGCTAAGTTACGTCTGCTTTTGATGCGATTGGCTAGGTTAGGATAGGGTAACGTTGACTTTTGTGCCATACACTTCTATTTGGTGCATTTCTGCGCAATTCAATGCTCTACCATATACTGCTCGTCTTTGTTGAGACCGGGAATAGCGGTCGCGGCACGATAGTTTAAG
>NW_017075958.1:0-266 GCF_001483705.2 Eufriesea mexicana | reverse complement strand
AAAATATTATATAAATGTAAGGCGCAGAAATCCACCTAACAACAGTCAATAGAGCTAAAGTCAGAGCTATACTCTCCGAACCCAACCAATCGTAACAAAGACAAACGTAACCTAACTCAGCCCAAAATTTCGCAATCACAAGTTCTGGCCCCCCAGAGCCAAGCAGAACACATTAGTGCAGGGCAGAACGCAGAAATCCATACAATCGCAGTGTATATATGGAAAGTCAAAGCGATCCGTATCTAACCCAAAACAACAGAATGTAG
>NW_017075957.1:0-266 GCF_001483705.2 Eufriesea mexicana | reverse complement strand
TAAATGGATAGATCCATTACCGTTGGAGGCATTACGGATGTCAATACAGCATTGAGTGTAGGTGTCCACAGTGCATTGTAGCCGCTTTAAACATTCTGGTCACCAATGATTTAAGTTCTATAGTAATTCTAGAATGACTAAAGTCAGATCTATTATCGCTCAAGATGTTAACAACTGACAAAACTGTACTGAGTACAGCCACTATAACGTTACCCTTGCAGTTGGATAAATTTGTTCACTGATGATGCATATTACACAGCAGGCCA
>NW_017075956.1:0-266 GCF_001483705.2 Eufriesea mexicana | reverse complement strand
ACTTATGCCAACTAAACCTAACCTACCGTAACCTAACACAAGGTAACGCGTCACGATGGCGGTGCGACATTCGAGCGGAATATAGTAGAGCAACGTAGAGAGCAGGAATCATCCGAATAGCAGTGCATAGCACAAAGTCATAGCTATACTGTCCTAACATAGCAAAGCGTAGCTTACCCAAACGTAGCATGACTGAACCTAATGTGCCTGGACCATTGTTGCTGGAATGCCCAGAGAGAAGCAGAGCATAACAGAGCACAGTAGTG
>NW_017075955.1:0-266 GCF_001483705.2 Eufriesea mexicana | reverse complement strand
CCAAGCGAACATAGCGTTACCAAACGTAACCTAACTCGACGTAACGGGCCGAGACCACTATTGGTGGTCTCCACAGAGTCGAGCAGAGTATAGTAGATCAATGAAGAGCGCTGAAAACCAACGAATATCAGATTACAGCACACTAGTCAAAGTTACCGTAACCGAAACTAACCAAACGTACCCTAGCAATACGAAACATAGCCAAACGTTACGCGCCGGGAGAAATATTGCCACACTCCCCAGAGCCAAGCGGAGCACATCACAGC
>NW_017075954.1:0-266 GCF_001483705.2 Eufriesea mexicana | reverse complement strand
ATTTATGCAATAAAGTTAGCTCACCACGATATTATTCGAAAATGTCAATAAAATTGAATTTTCAGGAAGATTCTGTAGCTTTGCGATGCCTACAGCACGCCAACAGAACCTTTCCAACTTATTTAGGCAAGCAAGTCAACTCACACACAGTATTAGTCGAATATGTCAATAAAGTTGAGCTTTCCTGCCAGCTTCTATAGCACTGCGACCGCTATAACACGTGAATTGAATGTTTCCTCCTTATATATGCAAGAAAGTAAGCTCAA
>NW_017075953.1:0-266 GCF_001483705.2 Eufriesea mexicana | reverse complement strand
CTGTGCCCTCGTACATTCTGGTTGGCTACGCTCAGCAATAGTGGTCTAATCACGCTAGGTGGATTTATGCTACTTTTGGCTTTGTTACGTTTGGTTATGTTGGGAACGCGCGGCTTTCACTTCCGTGCTATAAACGGCTTTCCGCAGGATTTCTTCGCTCCGCTGCCATCTAATATGCTCTGCTTTGCTCTGGGGGGGCCAGAAATAGTGGTCGCGACACGTTAGTATGTGTTAGGTTACGTTCCGTTGTAGTTTGTTATGTCGGG
>NW_017075952.1:0-266 GCF_001483705.2 Eufriesea mexicana | reverse complement strand
TGGATGTAATGATGGATTGATGGCTTGGTGGGTTGATGTTTGGATGGATGGATGTATGGATCGGTCGATGTATGGATGGGTGCATGTATGGGTGGATGGATGTATGGATGTATGGATGTATGGATGGATGGATGTATGTATTGATGTATGTATGAATGTAATGATGGATTGATAGATTAGTGGGTTGATGTGTGGACGGATGTATGTATGGATCGATCGATGTATGGATGGGTGGATGTATGGATGGGTGGATGTATGGATGGGTG
>NW_017075951.1:0-266 GCF_001483705.2 Eufriesea mexicana | reverse complement strand
TATTCACCAAGCTATAATAGGTTATAGATTTTGAATAGACCTATATTCTGGCAAGTATATGGCTGTACATGCTATAGGATTGAAGGCGTTGGGCGATCTATTCACCAAGCTATGACAGCTCATAAATTTTGAATAGACTTATTCTATTGCAAGTAGCTGTCTGTACTTGCCATTGGTTGAAGACGTTAGGCGTCCTATTCTCCAGCAATGACAGATTACAGATTTTGAATAGACCTATCCTCTGGCAAGTAGATGGCTGTACTTGC
>NW_017075950.1:0-266 GCF_001483705.2 Eufriesea mexicana | reverse complement strand
GGACAGTTTTAAGGGAAGAAAAATAACTAAAGAATGATCTTGTCATTGAGTCCGATTTTTAATAATTAATCGTTACAAATTTTGTTCGTAACATTACCAATAATCATTATAATTAACGAAAAATATGTTGGATTGTGAATGATTATTATAGACGAGGGAAATTTTTCTTGGCTGCTAATGATGAAAGGTCTTCGACTTTGGAGCAAAGATCACTGAAAACGGGAGATATAAATGTGGCTTTTATAACCGAAGTGGAAAGAAATTAT
>NW_017075949.1:0-266 GCF_001483705.2 Eufriesea mexicana | reverse complement strand
AAAGTTTGCTCACCACGATTATGCTCTGCTTGTCTCTGGTGGTGCCAGCAATATCGGTCTCGGCATGTTAGGTTGCGTTATGCTACGAATGGTTGGGTTATGTTGGTTTGGGTTAGGTTTGGACAGATACGACTTTCCTCTTGCACACTGCTATTCCGTGGAATTCGGCTCCCTATTGTGCACTACAATACTATGCTCGAATGTGGGGAGACGAGCAATTGTGGTTGCGGCACGTTACTTTGGATTATGTTACGCTTGGTTACGTT
>NW_017075948.1:0-266 GCF_001483705.2 Eufriesea mexicana | reverse complement strand
GTTATGTTATGTTACGTTTGGTTAGGGTAGAAAAGGATGTCTTCGACTTTTGTGCCGTACACTTCTATCCGGTGGCTTTCTGCGCTCGTTGTTGCTCCACTCTACTCTGATCGACAATAGGGAGACCAGCAATTGCTGTTGTGGCACGATAGGTTGAGATAGGTTACCTTCGGCTATGATAGGCTAGACTTCGTTTGGCAAACATGGCATTACCGTTTGCGTTATACACTGCTATTCGGAGATTTCTGCGCTCTACATTTCTCTAA
>NW_017075947.1:0-266 GCF_001483705.2 Eufriesea mexicana | reverse complement strand
GAATGTCTTTGACGTTTGTGCTATACATTGCTATTTGGTGGCTTCCTGCGCTCTACTTGGGTCTGCTGCACTCCGCTGGACTATGGATAGGCCAGCAATGGTGGCCGCAGCACGATATGTTTTGTTATGCTACGTTTGGTAATGTTACGATTGATTAGGTTGGGTTAGGGTAGCTTTGCCTTTTTTAAATTTACACAGCTACTCGGTGGATTCCTACGCTCTACCTTGCTCTCCTATACTCTGTTCCACTCTGGGGGGGGGGGCAG
>NW_017075946.1:0-266 GCF_001483705.2 Eufriesea mexicana | reverse complement strand
TCGCTTTGTAGTGTTACAATTGAATAGGTTACGATCGGTTACTTTGACCTTTGTGCCATATATTCCGATTCCGTGGATTTCTCCGATATTCTGCGCTCAAATAAGCCCTGTTTTGCTCGGAGGGGGGAGGGCAGAAATCGTGACCGCGGCACATTATGTTGTGTTAGGAAACGTTCGGTTTGGTTATGTTAGGCTCGGTTTGCTTAGGATGCATTTGAATTTTGTGCTTTACAATGCCATTCGGTGGTCCTCTGCGCTCTTCGCTG
>NW_017075945.1:0-266 GCF_001483705.2 Eufriesea mexicana | reverse complement strand
TCAGTGGAGGCCAGGAGCAGTAGTCGCGTCGCGTAATATTGGCATATGCTACGTTCGGTTAAGGTAGGTTTGGACAGGTTAAGTTAGGACAGCTTCAGCTTTTGTGATCTTCACTGCAATGTGGTGGATTTCTGCGCTATACTGTATTCTGGAGCATTCTTCTTGTCTCTGAGGAGGCGCGCAACTGCGGTCTCTTCGAGTTAGGTTGAGTTATGGTACGTTTGGACATGACACCTTTGGCTAGGTTAGGATGGGCTACATAGACT
>NW_017075944.1:0-266 GCF_001483705.2 Eufriesea mexicana | reverse complement strand
AACAGCAATGTATAGCACAAAAGCCAAAGATAACCTGACCTAACCAGGCCTAACCTATCCCAGGGAAGAGTAGAATAACTGAACCTAACGCGTCGCGACCACTATTTCCGGCCGTCCCAAAGCCAAGCAGAACATACTAGAGCGCAGTGGAGCATGGAAATCCGCCAAATAACAGTGTAAACCACGAAAGTCAAATCAATCCAAACCTAACCCAACCTAACGTAACGCAACCAAACGTAGCCTAACTCAACCTAGCAGGCCGAGAC
>NW_017075943.1:0-266 GCF_001483705.2 Eufriesea mexicana | reverse complement strand
GTATCTCCGAGTTTTATGAACACGTGGCCCACTTGACTGCTGAGTCTAGGCCTAAACGGAACGACAAGCAAAACGTACTGAGCACGACGAGAAGCCGATTAATAGGCTATCGGTTGGCAAAGCGTTAACGTGTTAACCACTAACGCTGGAAAGACGTTCCACGCACGTCGTAATGCTTTTGTCGCAGAATCGCCCACGACGTGGTGTGCACGTCGTCAGGCAATTGTCACAGAAACCGTTCTGGCACACGCGTCGATGAATTACTT
>NW_017075942.1:0-266 GCF_001483705.2 Eufriesea mexicana | reverse complement strand
GCACGATAGTTTGAGCTAGGTTACGTTTGGGTATGATAGGATTGGTCAGGATAGCAGAGGATAACTTTGACTTTTGTGCTATGCACTGCCGCTCGCCGGATTTCAGCACTACACTTTGCTGTGCTCAAATGTGTTCAGCTTGGCTCTTGGTCAGACTTAATACTGATATCGGCACGTTATGCTGAACTATGCTACGTTTGGTTAGGTTGGGTTGGGTAGGGTTAGGACAGGATAGCTATGACTTTTGTGCTATACATTGCCATTCG
>NW_017075941.1:0-266 GCF_001483705.2 Eufriesea mexicana | reverse complement strand
TCTGTAGCATTGCAATGGAAATAGCACGACAATAGAAACTTTCCTACTTATTTATGCAAGAAGCTTACCTCACCACGATATTATACGAGAATCTCAATAAAATTGAATTTTGTATCCAGCTTCTATAGCACTGCAACGGGTATAGCGCGCAAATAGAATCCTTCCTCCTTATTTACGCAAAAAGTTGGCTCACTACGATATTTGAAGAAAATGTTAATAAAATTGGATTTTCCATCCATATTATATATCATTGCAATGGCTATAGC
>NW_017075940.1:0-266 GCF_001483705.2 Eufriesea mexicana | reverse complement strand
ATAGTGGCAGTGTATAGCAGAAAGGTGAAAGCTATCCAAACCTTTACCCATGCCAACGTAACATGCCAAACATAACCTAACTCAACATGACGAGCCGCGGCCACTATGTCTGGAGTGCACAGATCAAAGCATAGTATATTAGAGCAGTGCAGAGCGCAGAAATCCACCGCATTGCAGTGTACAGCACAAAAGTCTAATATATTCCAACGTAGGCTGACCTGCCCTAACCAAACCAAACGTTGCCTAACTCAACGTACCGTGCTGAT
>NW_017075939.1:0-266 GCF_001483705.2 Eufriesea mexicana | reverse complement strand
CAGCAGGTTATGGTGAGATATGTTGCGTTCGATTATGTTTGGTTGGGCTAAGTTTGGACAGATAGCTTTTACTTTTGTGCTATGCACAGATATTCGATGGATTTCTGCGCTCTAGTTTGTTCGAGCACGCTCTGCTTGGTTCTGGGGAGGACAGCAATAGAGGCCTCGGCACGTTGGGTTGAGTTATGTTATGTTTGGCTTGGCCTGGTTGGGTTCGGTTTGGTTATGGCAGCTGTGACTTTTGTGCTATACACTGCTATTCGGTC
>NW_017075938.1:0-266 GCF_001483705.2 Eufriesea mexicana | reverse complement strand
TGATTTCTGCTGCCTACGCTGCTCTACCATTTTCTGCTCGACACCGATGTGGCCATTAATACTAGACTCGTGGCGTTAGGTTGAGATAGGCTACGTTTCGTTACGACACGTATCTTAGTGTTAGGTAAGGATTGCTTTGACTTCTGTGGTATATGGTGTTATTCCATGGGCTTCTGCACTCCACATCGCTCTACTGCATTCTACTTCGCCCTGGGGCGCCGAGCAATTGTAGTCGCGGCTCGTATACTTAGTTAGGCTACACTTGG
>NW_017075937.1:0-266 GCF_001483705.2 Eufriesea mexicana | reverse complement strand
TTAAAACAAAGTTAAATAGCATAAACTACACACTCGCATTTTCATTAAGACTAGCTTGACTCCACAAAAAATAATTATTTTTTAGACATCACAGGCAAAGTTTGTGCTCAATCAAAGTGGAAAGAGAAGAAAAGAAATTTTAATTTCAGTAATAAAATTCTATTTCTATTATTTAATTCAAAAATAATATTTATTTAAGATACAAACACGTAGCAAATAAATTTATAGATTCGTATCTAAATATGTTTTATTTCAGATAACTGTGT
>NW_017075936.1:0-266 GCF_001483705.2 Eufriesea mexicana | reverse complement strand
GGATTGCAATGCCTATAGTACGCCAGTAGAATCATTCCACCCTATATATACCAGAAAGATAGGGCGCCAGTATAGTAGTCGATAATATCAGTAAAATTGATATTTCCAGACAGATTTAACAGCATTGCCGTGGCTATAGCACGCCAATTGAATATTTCATCCCTATTTATGGAAGTGGGCTTGCTCACCACTATTTTAGTCGGAAATGTGAATAAAATCGAATTTTCCAGGCAGATTATATGGAATTGCCGTAGCTATAGCTCGCC
>NW_017075935.1:0-266 GCF_001483705.2 Eufriesea mexicana | reverse complement strand
TGGATTTGTGGGTGGATGAACGGATGTGTGGATGGGCAGAAGAACGGACGTATGTATTGACGTTTGTATGGCTGAATGTATGGATGTTTGCATGGGTGTATGTATGATTGCTTGTATGGATGAATGTATGGATGTATGCATGGATGTCTGTATGGACGTTTGTATGTATGTAAGTATGGGTGTATGTATGGACGTATGTATTCATGTATGTATGAATGTCTGGATGGATGGATGGATTGTTGGGTTGAAGTATGGATGGATGGATG
>NW_017075934.1:0-266 GCF_001483705.2 Eufriesea mexicana | reverse complement strand
TGAGGTACCACGAGTACCATTTCCGGCCTGACGAGAGCCAGGCCGATTACAGCAGAGCATTGCAGGACGCTGGAGTCGACAGAATGTCAGTGTATAGCACAAAAGTCATGGCAATCCCAAAAAAACCTAACCAAACCTAGGCGAACCAAACGTAACATGACTCAACCTAACTTGTCGCGACCACTATTCCTGGCGACCCAGATACAAGCAGAGTGTGATAGCGCACAGTACAGCACAGAAGTCCATCGAATAGCAGTGTGTAGCAC
>NW_017075933.1:0-265 GCF_001483705.2 Eufriesea mexicana | reverse complement strand
GTGGTGGGCCACCTTCCTTGCATGAATAAGGGGGCATAATTCTAATGGCGCGCTATAGCCATTACAATGATATAGAATGTGGTTGGAAAATTCAATTTTATTGACATTTTGACTAATATCATGGTGAGCTATCTTTCTTTCTTAAATAAGGAGGAAGGATTCAAGTGGCGTGCTATAGCCGTCGCAATGCTATTGAATATGTCTGGAAAATTCAATTTTATTGACATTTTCGTCTAATATCGTGGTGAGCTAACTTTCTTGCATA
>NW_017075932.1:0-266 GCF_001483705.2 Eufriesea mexicana | reverse complement strand
GGATGTATATTTGTGTGGATAGATGTATGGGTGCGTGGATGTATGGACGGATGTATGTATGTGTGGATGGATGTGTGAACGGATTCAGGTATGGATTGACGCATGCACGGATGTATAGATTTATGGATGTATATATGTGTATATGTATGTATGGATGGTTGTATGGATGGATTAGAGTATGGGTGGATGGATTTATGTATGTTCGTATTTATGAATGTATGGATGTATGGTTGCACGGATGTACGGTTGGATGGATGAATGGATGC
>NW_017075931.1:0-266 GCF_001483705.2 Eufriesea mexicana | reverse complement strand
TCTTCTTCCGTTTCTCACTCCAAATCTTATTACTTTCGGTTTTTCCGTCTTCAGTACTAAAAGCGTCGTCTCCAACTATTTCTCTAAACTCATTAGCATATCCGCCAATAGTATCATTCCTTCTGCGCTTTCAAGTCCAATAACAAGATGTTAAAAAGACGAGTGCTCACTGGATATCCTTGTCTAATTGTAAGTCCTCTTGACTGCCCATTGTTACCGTACTCTTCCTATGTATGTACTCTTCCTGTAGTCTTCCTATACGCTCT
>NW_017075930.1:0-266 GCF_001483705.2 Eufriesea mexicana | reverse complement strand
GGAGGGTAGATTCTACTGGCGTGCCATAGCCATTGCATTGCTAGAGCATCAAGATGGAAAATTTAATTTTATTGACATTTCCGTGTAATATTGTGGTGAGCTATCTTTCTTGCATAAGTAAGGAGGAAAGATTCAATTGGCATGCTATAGCCATTGCGTTGATTTAGAATGTGTTTGGAAAATTCAAATTTGTTGACATTTTGGACTAACATCGTGGTGAGAAAGCTTTCCTGCATATATAAGGAGGAAAGATTCAATTCACGTAC
>NW_017075929.1:0-266 GCF_001483705.2 Eufriesea mexicana | reverse complement strand
AGCCATTCGTCTACAATCCACACCTACGCGTGGTATGTAAGTTGTATCGATTAGGTTCAGTGGATTGGGCGCTGTAGATGGATTAAATGTTTATTGGTATGTGCAGTTACGCTTTGTCTGAGAAAGTGAGTAAGAGTTTCGGTTTGACTTGAAAGAAAATTTAAGACAATCTGTCAATTGTGTTAGAATTTACAATTTAAGAGAAATAAGAAATAAAAAGAAAACATCTGAACTAATTATTACGAATATTTGTAAAATTAGTGATT
>NW_017075928.1:0-266 GCF_001483705.2 Eufriesea mexicana | reverse complement strand
TCTGCGCTCTACATTGCTCTACTATATTCTGCGCGACTCTGGAGAGGCGAGCAATTGTGTATGCTGCACGTTTGGTTGTGTTAAATTACGTTTGTGTAGGTTATGTTAGGGTAAGTTTAGGTAGGATTGCTTCGGCTTTCGTGCCATACATAGCTATTCGGTGTATTTCTGCGTTCTGCATTTCTCTACTGTACTCTGCTCGACTCTGTGGATCCGAGAAATAGCGGTCACTGCACGTCATGTTGAGATAGGTTACGTTTGGTCAG
>NW_017075927.1:0-265 GCF_001483705.2 Eufriesea mexicana | reverse complement strand
ATTCAGAATCTATAGCCTGTTATAGCTTGGTGAATGGATCATCTAACGCCTACAGTCCAGTAGCAAGGATAGACATCTACTTACCAGAGAACAGATCCATTCAGAGTCTGCAGCCTCTTATAGCTTGCGGAATACATCATCTGACGCACACAGTCCAGTGGTAAGTATAGCCATCTACTCACCAGAGAACAGATCCATTCACCATCTATAGCCTGTTATAGCTTGGTGAATAGATCATCTAACGCCTACAGTCCAGTGGTAAGTA
>NW_017075926.1:0-266 GCF_001483705.2 Eufriesea mexicana | reverse complement strand
GCTTTGGCTTTTGTTCTATACACTGCTAATCGGTGGCTTTCTGCGTTCTACTCTGCTCTAGTGAATTCTGCTTCGCTTTGTGTAGACCAGCAATACTGGTCTCGGTAAGTAAGTCTGAGTTAGTTTGCGTTTTGTTATGTTACATTTGGTTAGGTTAGGATAGGATAGCTTTGACTTCTGTGCTATTCACTGCTCTTCACTCATAATCTACGCTCCACTGTGCTCTAGTATATTCTGGTTTGCTCTGCGGGTCCAGCAGTAGTGGT
>NW_017075925.1:0-265 GCF_001483705.2 Eufriesea mexicana | reverse complement strand
GAGGATAGGTCTACTAAAAACCAATGGTCTGTTATAGATTGGTGAATAGATCGCCTAACGCCAACAATCCAATGGCAAGTGCAGACATCTACTTGCCAGAAAATAGGTCTATGCAAAATCTATAGCATCTTGTAGCTTGGTGATTGGATCGCCTAACGCTTATATCCAATGGAAAGTACAGCCATCTACTTGCCAGAGAATAGGTCTATTCAAGATCTCTAATCTGCTATAGCTTGGTGAATAGATCGCTTAACGCCTTCAATCC
>NW_017075924.1:0-265 GCF_001483705.2 Eufriesea mexicana | reverse complement strand
AGCATTGCAATGGCTACAGCACGCCAAAAGGATCTTTCCTAAATGTTTATGCAAGAAAGTAAGCTCACCACGATATAAGTCGAAAATGTCAATAAAATTGAACTTTCCAGGCAGATTCTGCGCCATTTCGATGGCTATAGCAAGCCAATTGAATCTTTCATCCTTATTTATGCAAGAAAGTTAGCTCACCACGATATTAATAGAAAATGTCAATAAAATTGAATTTTCCAACCAGATTCTGTAACATTGCAATGGTTATAGTTTG
>NW_017075923.1:0-265 GCF_001483705.2 Eufriesea mexicana | reverse complement strand
ACCACGATACGAGGCGAGAATGTCAATAAAATTGAGTTTTCCAGGAAGATTCTATGGCATTGTGAAGGCTATAGCACGCCAATAGTATCATTCCGCCTTATTTACGCAAGAGAGATAGCTAACCACGATAGTAGTCGAAAATGTCAACAAAATTGTATTTTGCAGCCACAGTCTATATCATTGCAATGGCTATAGCACTCATACAGCATCTTTCCTCCTTACTTACGCAAGGAAGATAGCTCACCACGACATTGGTCGAAAATGT
>NW_017075922.1:0-266 GCF_001483705.2 Eufriesea mexicana | reverse complement strand
TGCATGGATGGAATAATGGTTGGATGTATGCGTCGATGCTTAGATATATGGATGGATGGATGTCTTGGTGTAGGGATGTATGTATGCATGAATGTATCGATGTATGGGGGCACGGTTGTACGAATGTTTGGATGTGCGTATGCGTGGATGTATGGATGGCTGGTTGGATGAATGGATGTGTGCATGGACCGAAGTGTGGGTGGAAGGATGGGTGGATGTATGGATGGGTGGATGTATGGATGGATGGATGTATGGAAAGGTGGATG
>NW_017075921.1:0-265 GCF_001483705.2 Eufriesea mexicana | reverse complement strand
AATCGGGCTTGAAAGACCAATTTTATTGATATTTTCGACTAATAACGTGCTGAGTTGACTTTCGTGCATAGACAAGGGGGAAAGATCCTTCTGGAGTGCTATAGCCATTGCAATGATGTAGAATCTGGCAGGAAAACTCAATTTTATTGACATTTTCGGCTAATACCGTGGTGAGCAAACTTTCTTGCATAAACAAGGAGGGAAGTTTATATTGGCAAGCTATAACCATTGCAATGCTGTAGAATCTTGCTGGAAAATTCAATTT
>NW_017075920.1:0-266 GCF_001483705.2 Eufriesea mexicana | reverse complement strand
TGTTACGAATGATGGACGTACGAGTGGATGCATTTATGGATGTACGGATGTGGGGATGTATGGGTGAATGTATGTTTGGATGCATGTTCGGATGTCTCTATGGATGTATGTATGGTTGAGTGTATGGGTGTATGCATGGACGTATGGATGTATGTATGGACGTATGTACGGATGTACGTATGGATGGATGAGTGCATGGATGCATGGATTTATGAATGTATGGGTGTGTGGATGTATGGATGCATGGATGGATGGATAAATTAATG
>NW_017075919.1:0-266 GCF_001483705.2 Eufriesea mexicana | reverse complement strand
CGGACTTGAATGAAAGGAGACATAAAGTAAGTAACATAATAAATCTAATGAAAAATGGTACTTCGATACCACTACCCCTGTTATTAATAGAATTGAGCAAGCTAACGATAATAGGAAAATATACGAAATTACGGTCGTTTGTATCTCCTTAGTTAAAAAGTAATCTCCAAGAGCAATAAATATTCATCCGTGTACTAGATGCTAACGACACAGCCATACCAAGAACTATTGTAATAAATCATCAATATGCGTGAAATGTGCACACA
>NW_017075918.1:0-266 GCF_001483705.2 Eufriesea mexicana | reverse complement strand
AATTTATTCCACATTTTACTGCAATTTCGTATTCCAATCTATATAATTCTATTCCATATTTTCAAACCTTTTTTTAATTCTATATATTCCATCGTTAGAACAATATTTATCAGGAGATAATACGTGAATTTTTGTTGAACTTTTAATATAATATGACTGGGGGTTAAAACGAAAAAATTGAACGACAGTTAAAACGAGAAACGCCATAAATAAATAATAAATTCGCGATGATCAACGAAAGACGCTTTTGCATATTAAAAGGGGCG
>NW_017075917.1:0-266 GCF_001483705.2 Eufriesea mexicana | reverse complement strand
CAAAAGTCATAGATATCCTGGCATTGCCAGGCATAGCCAAACATAACAAAACGTAGCATAGCCCAGCATGAGGTGCCGCTAACACTGCTCCTGGCATACCCAGAACAAAGCAGGGTGAACTAGTGCACAGCAGATGACAGAAATCCGACGGAATGCCGTGTACAACACGAAAGCCATAGTAGCATATCCTAACCAAGCCAAACGCAACACTGCCAAACGAAGCATAACTCAACCCAACATGACCTGACCACTATTGGTGTCCTCCG
>NW_017075916.1:0-265 GCF_001483705.2 Eufriesea mexicana | reverse complement strand
AATTCAATTTTATTGACATTTTCGTCTAATATGGTGGTGAGCCAACATTCTTGCATACATAAGTAGGAAAGATTCTATTGGCGCGCTATTGCCATTGCAACGCTATAGAATAATCCTGGAAAATTCAATTTTATTGACATTTTCGACAAATATCGTCGTGAGATAACTTTCTGGCATATATAAGGAAGAAAGATTCTATTTACGTGCTACAGCTATTGCAACGCTGTAGAACCTGGCTGGAAAATTCAATTTTATTGACAGTTTC
>NW_017075915.1:0-266 GCF_001483705.2 Eufriesea mexicana | reverse complement strand
AAGTTCTGCTCGACTCTGGGGAGGCCCGCAATAGTGGTCGCGGTACGTTAGGTTTAGTTATGTTACGTTTGGTTATGCTAAGGTTGTATATATTAGGATAGGGTAGCTTTGACTTTTGTGCTGAACACTGCTCTTCGGGGATTTCTTCGCGGTTCTGTGCCCTAGCTTGTTCTGCTTAGCTCTGGGAGGCAAACGATATTAGTCTCGGCACGTTACGATGATTTGGGCTACGATTGGTTACTTTAGGCTATGTTGGGAATGGTTCG
>NW_017075914.1:0-266 GCF_001483705.2 Eufriesea mexicana | reverse complement strand
TATATTATACTACAATGCATAAATATCATAATAATTATTATAATATAAATATCTCCAATAGCAATAATTATAGTTGTAGTTATAATATATCAATGAATACCTATACTTATTATAGAAAATAATTAAATATATATAAATCTTTCCTATTTTCTATAATAGATATAGGTATTCATTGATATATTATACTACAATGCTTAAATATCGCAATAATTATTATAACAAATATTTCTTCCTAAAAGTCTTCGGTATTTCCTTCAATAGCAAGA
>NW_017075913.1:0-265 GCF_001483705.2 Eufriesea mexicana | reverse complement strand
TTTTATGCTATACTCTGCTACTAGGTGCATTTCTGCGCACTGCTGCTCTCTAATATGCTCTGGCTGACTCTAGGGAGACCAGCAATAGTTGTCGCGGCAGGTTTGGTTGAGTTAGGTAACATTTGGTTGTGTTAGGTTATTCTGGATTAGGTTAGTATAGCTTAGACTCTTGTGCTCAACACAGCAATCCCATGGGCTTCTCGGTTCTACTGTGCTCTATCATATTATAATTGCCTCTACGGACGCCAGGAATAGTGCTCTCGGC
>NW_017075912.1:0-265 GCF_001483705.2 Eufriesea mexicana | reverse complement strand
TCGGCGAGACTTATCTTTCCCCTTGCAGCGGAGATGGCCTCCGCGCAAGAGAGACTCGACCCCGCGGGTACCCAAACCGCGACGGCGGCCAGCGACGGCCTCCGCTTGAGAATGGGGCCCGGCTTGCCGCCGCTCTCCTTCGTATCGTGACCGTGCATCGTTCTGGTCTTCGTGGCGGTCGCGGCAGACGCGCGGGCGGAGCTCATCCCCGAGGAGCGGCGCCCAGTCTTACCGACGGCTCCCTTCGGCGCACTCGGGGGCACCC
>NW_017075911.1:0-265 GCF_001483705.2 Eufriesea mexicana | reverse complement strand
AAATGAAATTTTACAATATGAGAAAATATTAAAGAATCAATTGTTGACTTTTGTGAAATTTTGCACGTTTGGCAAATAATATTCCACTCGTGTGTATGTATCTCAATATCCCTTGTACCATAATGGTGAGTTTAATTTAGTTTGTAGATTTATAGTACCAAACAAAATTTTCTAATATGGGAAAATATCGAAGTGCCAATCACCGATTTTTGTAAAATTTTGCACGATTGCATAAAATTTTGCAAAAAATATTCCACTCGTGTCT
>NW_017075910.1:0-265 GCF_001483705.2 Eufriesea mexicana | reverse complement strand
TTTTATTGACATTTTCGACTAATATCGTGGTGGGCTAACTTTCTTGCATAAATAAGGAGGAAGTATACTGTTGGCGTGCTATAGGCATTGCAATGCAACAGAATCATGCTGGAAAATTCAATTTTATTGATATTTTCGACTTATACAGTGTTGAGCTACATTCCTTGCATAGGTAAGGAGGAAAGATACTTTTGGCGTGCTTTATCCATTGCAACGCTTTAGAATGTGGCTGAAAAACACAATTTTATTGACATTTCCGGCTAAT
>NW_017075909.1:0-265 GCF_001483705.2 Eufriesea mexicana | reverse complement strand
ATCCATACATCCATTCATTCACAAAACCATACAACCATGAATCCATACATCCGAACATATATAAATCCATCCATTCATACATACCTACATCCGTCCATCCCTACCTCAATCCATCTATACATCCACCCATACACACATACATTCATCCTTACATACATCCATCCATTCATCCATCTTTCCATACATCCATCCATCCATACACCCCACCATGCATACATCCATCGTACCATATATCCATCCATCCATACTAGCACCCATCCATACA
>NW_017075908.1:0-265 GCF_001483705.2 Eufriesea mexicana | reverse complement strand
AAGCTATAACAGATTATAAATTTTGAATAGACCTATTCGCTTGCAAGATGATGGCTGTACTTACCATTGGTTTGGAGGCGATAGGCGATCTATTTACCAAGCCATAAAATGTAATAGATTTTGAACAGACCTGTTCTCTGGCAAGTTGTTGGATATACTTGCCATTCGATTGAAGGCGTTATGGCATCTATTCACCAAGGTGTAACAGATTATAGATCTTGAATAATCCTATTCTCTGGCAAGTAGATGGCTGTCCTTGCCGTTG
>NW_017075907.1:0-265 GCF_001483705.2 Eufriesea mexicana | reverse complement strand
GGGAGAATGGATGTATGTATGGGGGTTTGTATGGCTGAATGCATGGATGTATGCATGGATGTAAGCATGGACGTATTCATGGTTTTATGTATGGATCTTTGAATGGATGTATGAATGGATGTATGCATGTTTGTATGTAAGGATGTATGTATGGATATGTGTTTGGTTGAATGTATGGGTGTATGTATGGATGCATGTATTGATGTTTGTATGGATGTATGGATGGATGGGTGGATCGGTGGATGTATGTATGGATGTATGTATG
>NW_017075906.1:0-265 GCF_001483705.2 Eufriesea mexicana | reverse complement strand
TCGAGTGCAAAGGGTTAATTGCTGATGCGTGAGGACAAAGGTTGAGAACCGTTATTCTCAGAAAAATTATTATCGAAGTGTTTGAAAACTGGAAGATGAGGAATAATGATAAATTATTGGACTCTCTGCATAATGTGATCCTTTGCTGCAAAGCACGTGCATTTTAGGGTAAAACTATTGAAACCACCATATTTTCAGTCTAAATATTGTAGGATGACGAAACTGGTCTTGAGACACCGAAAATTCACGAAAGAACAAGAACACG
>NW_017075905.1:0-265 GCF_001483705.2 Eufriesea mexicana | reverse complement strand
CCTGACTTTAACCGACCTGACCTGAGCTGACCTGACCCGACCTGTCCTGACCTGACATGACATGACCTGACCCGATCTGACATGACCTGACCTGACTTCACCTGACCTTGCCAGACCTGGCCTGACATGAACTGACCTGAACTTACATCATCTGACCTGACCTGACCTGACAGGACCTGAGCTGAATTGACCTGGCCTCACCTAACCAGACATGGCCTGACCTGACCTGACATGACCTGACCTGAAGAGACCGGACCTGAACCGA
>NW_017075904.1:0-265 GCF_001483705.2 Eufriesea mexicana | reverse complement strand
TACTTTATAATAGCTTTTGGTTGACATTCATGTAACGGAAGGGCTAAACTCGCATGTGTAATGGCAAGGTAGTTTAATCGTGGTTTATGGTGCATGACAATTAGAAAGTTTGAAAGTGTTCTGTCATAAAACGATAGAACGGTGTCGGTACTAGACGCATTTAAATCATCAGTCCGATAACGTTCTAGCGCTCGGACAGTAAAATTTGGGCCTCGCGAGGAACTCAACCGAATCGCGTTGGGCGACGAACGTTTTAAAAAAGTGC
>NW_017075903.1:0-265 GCF_001483705.2 Eufriesea mexicana | reverse complement strand
CAATAAAATTGAATTTTCCAGTCAGATTCTATAGCATTGCAGTAGCTATAGCATGCCAATTGAATCTTTCCTGCTTATTTATGCAATGAAATTACCTCACCACGATATTAGTCGAAAATGTCAATAACATTGAATTTTCCAATCAGGTTCTATAGCATTGCAACGGCTATACCATGCAAATAGAATCGTTCCTCCTTATTTGTGCAACAAAATTAGCTCACCACGATGTCAGTCGAAAATGTGAATAAAAAAGTGTTTTCCAGTA
>NW_017075902.1:0-265 GCF_001483705.2 Eufriesea mexicana | reverse complement strand
ATACGTAGCATAACTTAGCATAAAGTGCCGATACCACTATTACTGGAACACCCAGAGCCAAGCAGAATACACTAGAGCACAGCAGAGCGCAGATGGCCACCAAATAGCAGCGGACAACACAAATATCATAGACGCCCTAACTTCACTTCTACAAACCTGGCCTAACCAAACGTGGACTAACTAAGTATAACGAGCCGACGCCACTATTGTTGGCCTCCCCAGAGCTAGGAAGAGCGAATTAGAGCACTGAAGATCGCAGAAATCC
>NW_017075901.1:0-265 GCF_001483705.2 Eufriesea mexicana | reverse complement strand
TGGCAAGTACAGCCATCTTCTTGCAAGAGAATAGATCTATTCAAAATCTATAATCTCTCATAGCTTGGTGAATAGATCGCCTAAGGCCTTCAATCCACTGTCAAGTATATCCACCTAATTGCCAGAGAATATGTCTATTCAAAATAAATTATCTTTTTTAGTTTGGTGAATAGTTCGCCCAACGCCATCAATCCAATGGCAGGTACAGCCATCTGCTTGCCAGAGGATAGGTATATTCATAATCTATAAACTGTTACAGCTTGGT
>NW_017075900.1:0-265 GCF_001483705.2 Eufriesea mexicana | reverse complement strand
CTATAGCCTTTGCAATGACATAAAATGTGGTCGAAAAATTCAAATTTATTGACATTTTCGACTTATATCATGGTGAGCTATCTTTCTTCCATAAATAATGAGGAAGGATTCAATTGGCGTCCTATACCCACTGCATTGCTGTAGAATCTGGCTAGAAAATACAATTTTATTGACATTCTCGTCTAACATCGCTGTGAGCTAGTTTTCTTGCATAAATAAGGAGGAAAGGTTCTATTGGCGTGCTATAGGCATTGCAAAGCTATAG
>NW_017075899.1:0-265 GCF_001483705.2 Eufriesea mexicana | reverse complement strand
CATGGATACCCTGTCCTAACCAAACCAATCCCAACATCGCCAAACGTAACAGAACTCCGCTTATCGTGCCGCCACCACCATTACTGGCCACCTCAGAAGCAAGAAGAGCATACTAGATGGGAGTAGAGCGCGGAAATGCATACAATCGCCGTGTATAGCTGAAAAGTCAAGGCTATCCATGCCTAAGCCGTGCCAACGTAATCTAGCCAATCGTACACTATCACAACCCAAATTTGCGAGGCCATTATTACTTACCTCCCCAGAA
>NW_017075898.1:0-265 GCF_001483705.2 Eufriesea mexicana | reverse complement strand
CTCTACTGTCGTTTAATACGTTCTGCTTGGCTCTAGTGAGGCCAGCAATAGTGGTCTAGGCGCTTTAGGGCGGGTAATGCTACGTTAGGTTACGTTACCTTGGATAGGTTATGATAGGATATCTTGGACTTTTGTGCTATACGATGCCATTGGGTGGATTTATGCGCTCTGCTGTCCTTTAATATTTTCTGCTTGGCTCCGAGAAGGCCATCAATACTGTTCTCGAACCGTTAGGTTGAGTTAGGTTACCTCTCGTTTGGTTAGG
>NW_017075897.1:0-265 GCF_001483705.2 Eufriesea mexicana | reverse complement strand
TATCACGCCAATAGAATCTTTCCTCCTTATATATGCCAGAAAGTTATCTCACCACGATATTAGTGGAAAATGTCAATAAAATTGAACTTTCCAGCCAGATTCTGCTGCATTGCGGCGGCTGTAGCACGCCAGTAGAATCTACCCTACTTATTTATGCAATTAAGCTAGCTCACCACGATATTAGTCGAAAATGTCAATAAAGTTGAATTTCCCAAACACATTCTAAATCAACGCAATGGCTATAGCACGCCAATAGAACCTTTCC
>NW_017075896.1:0-265 GCF_001483705.2 Eufriesea mexicana | reverse complement strand
TAGCTTTGACTAAGTGCTATAGTCTGCTATTAGGAGGAATTCTTCGACCTGCATCGCTCTAACATTTTCAGTTTGGTTATGGCAAGAACAACAAAAGTGGTCTCAGCACGTTACGTTGAGTAATGTTACGTTCGGTTAGGTTGGGCTAGGGTATATTTGGTTAGGGTAGCTCTCACTTTTGTGCTGTACACTGCTATTCGATGGATTTGTGCCATCTACTGTGCTCTAGCATGCCCTGCTTGGTTCTGGGGGGGGGGGGGGGACG
>NW_017075895.1:0-265 GCF_001483705.2 Eufriesea mexicana | reverse complement strand
GATATTTTTGACTTCTGGGCTATACACTGCAATGCAGTGGATTACGGCGCCCTGCTGTTCTCTTGTATTTTCCGCTTGGCTCTGGGGTGGCCAGCACTAGCGGTGGCGAAACGTTAGGTTTAGTTATGCTACGTTTGCATATGACAGCTTTGGATATGTTAGGAGAGGGTAGGCTTGACTTTTGTGCCACTCACCGCTATTTGGTGGATTCCTGCTCTCTACTGCGTTCTCATATGTTCTGAATGGCTCTGGTGCGGCCAGTAAT
>NW_017075894.1:0-265 GCF_001483705.2 Eufriesea mexicana | reverse complement strand
TTGTTATATAGAATAACTTTTCGATTTGCTTCTAGAAGATATCGATCGGTTTACCATTTTTTTATTTGTTAGCAACAGCCGATTCACGATTTTTTTTTGGTATCCTACAATATATTTTACAATATCGCATGACACATAGACCCACGCCAAAGACTTCAAATTCATAGATAGATCTCCGTCTTTTATTATTTTCAACATATGGTACAATTTTGTTACGCTTTTTTAATTTTTTTCGATTTACAATATAAAGGAAAATGTTTTCGGT
>NW_017075893.1:0-265 GCF_001483705.2 Eufriesea mexicana | reverse complement strand
TCCACTGTGCTCTATCATACTCTGCTTGACTCTGTGGGCGTCAGGAATTGTGGTCTCGGCACGTTAGGCTGAGTTCCGTTATGCTTGGTTAAGTTATGCTTGTGAGGGCAAGGTTTGGATAGCTTTGGCTTTCTCAGCATAGACCGTTATTTGGTGGATTCCTGAGGCCTACTGTGCTCTACTACACACTGGTCAACTCTGGTGAGGCCGGCAATGGTGGTCGCTGCATGTTGGGCTTAATTAAGTTACGTTTGAGTATGTAATG
>NW_017075892.1:0-265 GCF_001483705.2 Eufriesea mexicana | reverse complement strand
ATGCTGTCCATTTCTACGCTCTACTGTGCTCTAGCACATTCTGTCCGGCTCTGCGGGTACCAGGAATAGTGGTCTCGGCACGTTAGGTTGAGCTACGATACGTTTGGCTATGTTACGTTTGGTTAGGTTAGGAGGGGATGGCTTTATCTATGGAGCTGTATTCTGATATTAGGTGGATTTCTGCTCCCTACAGTGCTTTATTATTTCCAGCTTGGCTCTGGGAATGCCAACAATAGTGATCGCGGCACGTTAGGTTGTGTAAGGT
>NW_017075891.1:0-265 GCF_001483705.2 Eufriesea mexicana | reverse complement strand
AGTTCACTTTTGTTGACATTTTCGACTAAGACCGTGGTGATCTAACTTCCTTGCGTAAGTAAGAAGGAAAGATGCTTTTTGAGTGTTATAGCTATTGCAATGATATTGTTTGTGGCTGGAAAATACAATTTTGTTGACATATTCGACAAATATCGAGGTGACATAACCTCCTTGCATAAGTAAGGTGGAGAGATACTATTGGCGTGCCGTAGCCTTTGCAATGCTATGGACTCTGGCAGGAAAACTCAATTTTATTGACATTTTC
>NW_017075890.1:0-265 GCF_001483705.2 Eufriesea mexicana | reverse complement strand
CGTACGAGTGGATGCATTTATGGAAGTATGGATGGGGGGATGTATGGATGAATGTATGTATGGGTGGGTGGTTGTATGGCAGGATGGATGTATGGAAGGATGAGTGTATGGATTGATGAATGTATCGATTGATGGCCGTATGGATGGATGGAAGAATGGATGGGTTGTGGTGTGGATGAACCGATGTACGGATGATTGGACGTACGGAAGAATGGACGTATGGATGTATGTGTGTATGCATGCATGGATGTATGTACGTATGTAT
>NW_017075889.1:0-265 GCF_001483705.2 Eufriesea mexicana | reverse complement strand
CATAAATAAGCATGATATATACTATTGGCGCGCCATAGCCATTGCAATGCTATAGAATCTTCCCGGAAAATACATTTTAATTGACATTTTCGACTAATATCGTGATGAAATAACTGTACTGCATTAATAAGGATGAAATATTCTATTTGCGCGCTCTTGCCACTACAATGCTGTAGAATCTGGCTGGAAAATCCAATTATAATGACATGTTCGACTAATATCGTGGTGACCTAACATTCTTGCATATATAAGCAGGAAAGATTCT
>NW_017075888.1:0-265 GCF_001483705.2 Eufriesea mexicana | reverse complement strand
GGATGAAAGATCCTATTGGCGTGCTATTACCGTTGCAACGCTGTAGAATATGGCTGAAAAACACAATTTTATTGACATTTCCAGCTAACATCGTGGTGAGCTAACTTTCTTGCATAAATGAGGAGCAAAGATTAAATTCACATGCTACAGCCTTCGCAATGCTATAGAATCTTGCTGGAAAATTCAATTTTTCTGACATTTGCGACTGATATCGTGGTGAGCTAACTTCCTTGCATATGTAAGGAGGAAAGATCCTTTTGGCGTG
>NW_017075887.1:0-265 GCF_001483705.2 Eufriesea mexicana | reverse complement strand
GCCTTGGCTTATCCATCACGAGCCGTGGGGTCAGTATTTCCAAGGTTTATAACGCGATCGTAATGACCGGCTGTTTTTGAGTTGGAATCTTAGAATATTGGGGGGCTTAAACAAATTTTTAGAATCCTAATCTAATCCATACTCGATAGCTGAAGACGTGTTATAAAACACATTAATTCCGAAGGGTCACACCGAAGCGTAGCTAACGGTCTTACAAGCCTGCGCTTCGGGCCCAGAGGAACGCCGTGGCCTTGGGAAAAACCCA
>NW_017075886.1:0-265 GCF_001483705.2 Eufriesea mexicana | reverse complement strand
ACGGGTTGTTAGGTTTGTATGGCATAGCTTCGAATGCTGTACATTGAGGTTCTATGTATTTCTGCGGTCTACTCTTCTCGAATATCCTCTGCTTGACTCTGTGGAGATCTGCAATTCTGATCGCGGCACGTTACTTTTGATTAGATTACGTTTGGTTAAGTTCGGTTTGGTAGGGTTAGGTAAGGACAGCTTTGACTTCTGTGCTTTACAGGGCTATTCGGTGTATTTCTGCGCCCCACTGTGTTCTAATATGCTCAGCATGTCT
>NW_017075885.1:0-265 GCF_001483705.2 Eufriesea mexicana | reverse complement strand
GTATCAAACCAACAGTCAGTTGGTCATAACATCAGAACAGTCAGTCAATCAGTATCAATCCAAGAGTCAGTTGGTCAGTACCGATCAAGAGTTCATCAGCAACTGTCAGACAGTTCAGTTCTTCAGCGTACATCAGTACGCATCAAGCAATCAGTACACAACAAGTAGTCTGCACATTACCAGAACATAAGCTTCGTGGATAGTCAATCCCGTGGATTGACTATCTGCTATATAATGAAATCGGACGCCTACAACTCATAACGTG
>NW_017075884.1:0-265 GCF_001483705.2 Eufriesea mexicana | reverse complement strand
ACTAATTTTATTTCAAACACCTGCATGTTTTTATCAATTATAGCAATAAAATCTCCGAAACTAATCACTTAGACTCATCTGACAATCTTAGCGTTACTTTCCTAAATTCTAGGTAATTCTAGTGAAATAATGAAGACAAAATATAAATATATGACCACGTCTCAACCTGAATAGAAGTACCTACTAATTTTATTTCAAACAACTGCATGTTTTTATCAATTATAGCAATAAAATCTCCGAAACTAGTCACCTAGACTCTGACAAT
>NW_017075883.1:0-265 GCF_001483705.2 Eufriesea mexicana | reverse complement strand
TGGCGATACCGCTATTGTTGGCCTTCACAGAGACAAGCAGAGTGTACTACAGCACAGTAGAGCACAGAGATCCACCGCATAGCGGTGTATAGGACAAAATCCAGAGATACCCTAACCCAAGCTGACCTAACCTAACCCAACCAAACGTAGTATAACCCAAAGTAACATGCCGCGACCGATATTCAAGGCCTTCGTAGAGCCCAGTAGAGTATATTAGGGCATATTAGAGCGCAGAAATCCACCGAGAAGCAGGGTAAAGCATAAA
>NW_017075882.1:0-265 GCF_001483705.2 Eufriesea mexicana | reverse complement strand
TAGGGAAGAAAGTTAGCTCACCCCGATACTAGTAGAAAATAACAATGAAATTGAATTTTCCAGGACGATTCTATAGCATTGCAATGGTTACAGCTTGCCAATATAATCATACCTCCTTGTTTATGCAAGAAAGTTTGCTCACTACGATCTTAGTCGAAACTGTCAATAAAATTGAATTTTCCAGCCCGATTCCAGAGCATTTCAATGGTTATAGCACGCCAATAGTATCTTTCCTCCTTGTTTATGCAAGAAAGCTAGCTCACTA
>NW_017075881.1:0-265 GCF_001483705.2 Eufriesea mexicana | reverse complement strand
TGCATGGATGTAAGGATGTACGAATGTATGGATGTACGGAGGCATGTATCTATGGATGTGTGGATGGATGAATGTTTCGGTGAATGGACGGAAGAGTGGATGTATGTATGGGTGCTTGTATGGATTAATGTATGGATGGATGTATGGATAGATGCTTGCATGGATGTGTGTATGGATGCATTTACGGGTGCATCTCTGGATGTATGTATGGATGAGTGTATGGGGGTATGCATGAATGTGTGGATGTAAGTATGTATGGATGTAT
>NW_017075880.1:0-265 GCF_001483705.2 Eufriesea mexicana | reverse complement strand
ATTTTATCGACATTTTCAACTAATATCGTGGTGAGCTACCTTTCTTGCGTAAGTAAGGCGGAAAGATACTATTGGCGTGCTATTGGCCACGCAATGCCGAAGAATCTGGCTGGAAAAATCAATTTTATTGACATTTACGGATAATATGGTGGTGAGCTAGCATTCTTCCATAAATCAGGAGGAAAGATTCTTTTGGCATACTATAGGCACAGCAATGCTGCAGAATCTGTCCGGAAAATACAATTTTATTGACATTTCCGACTTA
>NW_017075879.1:0-265 GCF_001483705.2 Eufriesea mexicana | reverse complement strand
ACAATATTGCTCGAAAATGCTGATAAAACTGATCCTCTCTGTTAGATTCTATTGCATTGCAACGGCTATAACACGCGAACGGTGTATTTCCTCCTTTTTTATACCAGAAAGTTTGCTCACCGCTATATTAGTGGGAAATGTCAGTAAAATTGAGCTTCACAGTCAGATTCTATTGCATTGCAACGTTTACAGCACGCCAAATGTATCTTTCCTCCTTATTTACTAAGCAAAGTTTGCTCGCGACAATATTATTTGAAAATGTCAA
>NW_017075878.1:0-265 GCF_001483705.2 Eufriesea mexicana | reverse complement strand
CGGCCACTATTTCTGGAGTCCCCATAGAAAAGCAGAGCACATTAGAGCACTGTAGAGCGCAGTAGTCCGCCGAGTAGCAGTTTATAGCGCAGAAGGCAAAACTATCCTATCCTAACGTAACCAAAAGTAATACAACGGAACGTAACATATCTTAAACCAACGTGCCGGGATGACCATCGGTGGACTTTCCAGAACCGATCAGGGCATTTTAAAGTACACTAAAGCGCAGAATTCCACCGAATTGCAGTGTATAGCGCAAAAGCCA
>NW_017075877.1:0-265 GCF_001483705.2 Eufriesea mexicana | reverse complement strand
ATCCAACCATCCACCCATCCATACATCCATAAATACATCAATACATATATCCATACATACACACATCCATATATCCATAAATCCATCAATCCGTACTTCCATCCATCTATACATACATCCATCCATACATCCTTCCACACGTCCACCTTGCCGTACTTCCATTCATCCATACATCCACCCATCGATACATCCAGCGAACCACACATCCATCCATCCATACAAGCACCCATCCATACATGCATCGATCCATACATCTATCCATCCA
>NW_017075876.1:0-265 GCF_001483705.2 Eufriesea mexicana | reverse complement strand
TACTATTGCTCGCTTTCCCGGAGCCATGCGGACCATATTAGAGCATAGTTCGGCCTAGGAATCTACCTAGTGTCGGACTATATCTCTAAAGTCGGAGCTGTCTTCTCCTAGCCCATCAAATCATAACATATCCAAACGTGACACAACTCATACTAACGTGCCGCGACGACTATTGCTGGCCACCCCAGAGGCAAGCAGAAATCATTAGCGGAGAGCAAATAGTAGTAATCAATATAATCGCAGTGTATATCAGAAGAGTCAAAGA
>NW_017075875.1:0-265 GCF_001483705.2 Eufriesea mexicana | reverse complement strand
GGACTTCTGAGCTCTACACTGCACTATTATACTCTGTACGATTCTGGGGTTTCGATTAATAACGGTCGCGGCAACTGAGTCTGAGTTAGGGTACGCTTGGTTAGCTTATGTTATGTTAAGACAGTTAAGGATAGCTTTGGCTTTCGTCCTATAAACTGTTTTTCGGTAGATCTCTGCGCTAGACTGCGTTCTACTATATTCCGCTTGGCCTTGCGGAGGCTATCAATAGTGGTCGCGCGAGTCATGTCGAGGTAGGCTACGTTTG
>NW_017075874.1:0-265 GCF_001483705.2 Eufriesea mexicana | reverse complement strand
CAGTCCAGGACAGGAGAGAACAGGTCAGGTGTGGTCAGGTCAGGTCAGGTCAGGTCAGGTCAGGTCAGGTCAGTCAGGTCAGCTCAGCTCAGGTCAGGCCAGGTCAGGTCAGGTCAGTTCAGGTCAGGTCAGGTCAGATGATGTCAGTCCAGGTCAGTTCAGGCCCGGCCAGGTCAGGCAAGGTCAGGAGAAGTCAGGTCACGTCAAGTCAGGTCAGGTCTGGTCAGGTCAGGTCAGGTTTGGTTACGTCATGTCAGGTCAGGTC
>NW_017075873.1:0-265 GCF_001483705.2 Eufriesea mexicana | reverse complement strand
TTTCGGGGTGGTGAGTGTAGCAATATTGGTCTCGGTACATTTGGTTGAGCAACGTTACATTTGGCTATGTTTCGTACGGTTGTGTTAGGACATGATAACTTTGACTTTTGTGCTATACACTGCTTTTCGGTGAATTTCTGCACTCTACATTGCTCTTATACATCCTGCTCGACACAGCGGAGGCCAGTAATGCCGATCGCGGCACGCTAATTTCAGGTACGATACGTTCGGTTAGGTTAGGTAAGGTTAAGTTTCGTTTGGATGC
>NW_017075872.1:0-265 GCF_001483705.2 Eufriesea mexicana | reverse complement strand
TCACGATTATAGAATCAAATTTTGTTTCCTCAATTTTCGAAATTAATACGAATTTTCACGCTCGCCCTTAATTGCTCACCATTAATAATCGAATAATTTTTCGTTTCTTTCTTCTTCCTTCTTTTTGGATTTTGTGAGGAGAATCTTCGAGTAAAGTGGCGGAGGTATGAAAGGAGTGGAATTTTCGCCATCACCGACAATATCAAATATCCGTGTTCCGAATGATCGGACAATTCCACCTGTAATCCGACCATCTTCTGCCACC
>NW_017075871.1:0-265 GCF_001483705.2 Eufriesea mexicana | reverse complement strand
TGCTGACCTCACTACAGTTAAGCAGAGTATAGCAGAGCAACGTAAAAGGATGAATCCGTCCGAATAGCAGTGTATAGCGCAAAAGTCAAAGCATTTTTTTACCAAAAATAGCCAAAGATAACCCAACCAAACGTAACATAACACAACCTAACCTGCCGGCAGCACTATTCCTGGCGCGCACAGAGGCAAGCGTAGTGTGGTACCGCGCAGAAGAGCGCAGAAGTCCATAGAATATCAATGTGCAGCACAGAAGTATAAGTAATCC
>NW_017075870.1:0-265 GCF_001483705.2 Eufriesea mexicana | reverse complement strand
TTTAGACGCTAATTACATTGTTAAAATTACAAGATATTGATAGTATTTACTTATGCTCTGCATATGGCAGTGTTTCGAAATATGCATGATGTACCGGAGGTATATAAGGTAATGATGTCTTTATATTTTTCATAAGTAATAGGCCTAGCATCTTGGTACAAAGGCGCCAGGGCGATTTTTTTAAATTTTAGCGGTCTTCCAGGACGTGTAGGTAATAAATTTATAGTTTTAAATTCTTTCTCCTTCATCGATGTTTTATATAAAA
>NW_017075869.1:0-265 GCF_001483705.2 Eufriesea mexicana | reverse complement strand
TCGCGAGAAAGTCGTAACTATCCGCGTTTCAGAGGTGTGAAATTTAACGTCGAAGCGATAGAGGTGCGAGCATCGAGATCATATTGGATCCTAAAGCTCCTTGATCGCGTGGATCGTCTTTACCCCGTTTTGGCCAGTGGCTAACGCGAAGTGTCCTTGGATGAGAATGTAGGGGGTTCGATTCCCATTCGATTAGGCCACCTTGAGTTAGTTAGGGGTGGTTCGAGGTGTACGCAGGTGTTTGACGCAGGGGAGCATTCGAAAG
>NW_017075868.1:0-265 GCF_001483705.2 Eufriesea mexicana | reverse complement strand
AGGTTATGACAGGATAGCTTTGATTTCTGCGCCATACAACGCTATACGGCGGATTTCTGTGCTTCACATTGCCCTACTATACCCTTATCGTCTGTGTTGGGATAGTAATAGTGGTATCGGTGCGATACGTTTTGTTAGGCTACACTTGGTTAGGCTAGGTTAGGACAGGTTGGGTTAGGATAACTTCCACCTTTGTGACATGCACTGCATTACGCTGCGTTACTGAGATCTACTTTGCTCTAATGTATACTGGTTGGCTCTGGGG
>NW_017075867.1:0-265 GCF_001483705.2 Eufriesea mexicana | reverse complement strand
ATTGCTAGCCTCACGAGAGCCAAGCAGAAAACGTTAGCGGAGTGTAGAACGCACAAATCCATATAATCGCGGTGTATATCGGAAAAGTCGAAACTGCACAAACCTAACCCAAACAAATAGGACATAACCAAGTAAAGCCTAACACAACCTATCGTGCCGAAACTGCCATTGCCGCCACACCCAGATCCAAGCAGGAAATACTAGAGCTCCGCACATCGCAGAAGTCCTCCGAATAGCAGAGCACAGCACAAAAGATAAGACACTC
>NW_017075866.1:0-265 GCF_001483705.2 Eufriesea mexicana | reverse complement strand
GCCATTGACAACACAGCACTGAGTACAGCCATCATCACAGAAATGTAGACGGTGGACTACCTTCCCACCGATGATGGTAATTCTAAACTAATTCTAGGACGACCTTCACGGTTATAACTACTGATATTTACAACTTGCCATACGGTGCTTAGCACACGTACCAACAGTGCACCCTTGCTGGTTGATTGTACTGTTCACTGATGGATATCCCACAGAAGCTCTAGAAAGGGAAATGCAGATCCATTTTCTCTAGAGATATAAATGC
>NW_017075865.1:0-265 GCF_001483705.2 Eufriesea mexicana | reverse complement strand
TTGACTTTCGTGCTATACACAGCTATCAGGTGGCTTTCTGTGATCTATAGTGTTGTACTGTATGAGGCTCGGCTCTGGGGGGGGGGATCAGGCGCAGTGGCCGCGTCACGCAATGATGAGATATGCTTCGTTTTCTTAGGTTAGCTCAGGCCTGGTGAGGTCAGGATATCTTCGACTTTTGTGCAATACACTGCTTTTCAGTGGATTTCTGCGCTCTACGTTGCTGTGGTATACCCTCCTCGACTCATGGGATGCGTGGAATAGT
>NW_017075864.1:0-265 GCF_001483705.2 Eufriesea mexicana | reverse complement strand
GCGTAGCATGAAAGCCAAATCTATGATAACCATACTTTGCCTAACCTAACCCAACCAAACCAACCATGCGCAATGTAACCCAAACTAACGCGCCGATACCAATACTGCTGGACTCCACGGAGGCGAGCAGAACATACCAGAGCGGAGTATAGCGCAGAAGTCTGCCGAATAGCAGTGTATAGCGCGAAAGTCGAAGCTACATTGCACTAAACTTACCAACCTTAACAGAGCCAAACGTAACCAAATGCAACCTGCAGTGCCGCGA
>NW_017075863.1:0-265 GCF_001483705.2 Eufriesea mexicana | reverse complement strand
AATTTTCGAGGCAGATTCTATAGCATTGTAATGGTTATAGCGTGCCAATAGAATCTTTCCTTCTTATTTATGCAAGGATGTGAGCTCACCACGATATTTGACGAAAATGTCAATCAAACAGAATTTTCCATCCAGATACTATAGAATTCCATTGGCCATAGCTGGCCAATAGAATCTTTCTTCCGTATCTATGCAAGAAAGCTACCTCTCCACGGTATGAGTCGAAAAAGTCCATGAAGTTGAGTTTTCAGGGCAGATTCTATAG
>NW_017075862.1:0-265 GCF_001483705.2 Eufriesea mexicana | reverse complement strand
GGATGTGTCTATGCATGTATGTATGGGTGAGTGTATGGGTTTGTGTATGGATGTATGGATGTACGTATGGATGCATGTATGGGTGGATGTGTGTATGGGTGGATGGAATTATGCATGTATGGTTGTGTTGATGTATGGATGTATGGATGGCTGCATGTATGGATGTATGGATGGAAGTTTGTATGGATGCATGGATGGATGCATGAATGGACATGTGTTTGGATTTATGGATGCGTGTATGGAAGGGCGTATGTATGGATGCATG
>NW_017075861.1:0-265 GCF_001483705.2 Eufriesea mexicana | reverse complement strand
CATTGAATTGAGAACGTTAGATGATCTATTCAGCAAATTATAGCAGGTTATAGATTTTGAATATACCTATTCTATGGTAAGTGGATGGCTATACCTACCATTGGATTGAGAACGTTAGGTAATCTATTCGTCAAATTTTAGCAGGTTATAGATTTTGAATATACCTATTCTATGGTAGGTAGATGGCTATACCTACCATTGGATTGAGAACGTTAGGTGATCTATTAATCAAACTATAGCAGGTTATAGATTTTGAATTGGCCTA
>NW_017075860.1:0-265 GCF_001483705.2 Eufriesea mexicana | reverse complement strand
TTGTGGTCTCGGCACGTTAGGTTTGGATGGGTTACGTTTGGTTAGGCTAGGGTGGGTTAGGCTTGGTAAAGGTAGCTTTGACTTTCGTACTATACAGCCTTATTCGGTGGATATCTACTCTCTACTATGCTCTACTATACTCTGCTTGGCGACTGCGGTGCCAGCAATAGTGGTCGCGGCAAGATATGTGCAGTTATGCCACGCTGGTTGGGTTACGTTTGTCTGGGGTTGTCCTGGATGGCTTTGACTCATCCGCTGTACACTG
>NW_017075859.1:0-265 GCF_001483705.2 Eufriesea mexicana | reverse complement strand
CAAGAGGATCTTTCCTCCTTACCTACGCGAGGAAGTTAGCACACCACGATATTAGTCGAATATCTCAACAAAATTGTATTTTCCAGCCGCAAAATATATCATTGAAATGGCTGTAGCACTCAAAAAGCATCTTTCCTCCATACTTTCGCAAGGAAGCTAGCTCACCGCGAGATTGGTCGAAAATGTCAATAACATTGAATTGTCCATCCATATTCTGCAGCATTGCAATGCCTATAGCACGCCAACAGAATCTTTCCTCCTTATT
>NW_017075858.1:0-265 GCF_001483705.2 Eufriesea mexicana | reverse complement strand
GAGGAAAGATTCTATTGGCGTGCTATAGCCATTGCAGTGATATAGAATCATGCTGGAAAATTATATTTTATTGTCATTTTCGGCTAATATCGCGGTGAGCTAATCTCCTTGCGTAAATAGGTTGGAAAGATTCTATTTGCGCGCTATACCCGTTGCAGTCCTATAGAAACTGGCTTGATAATTCACTGTTATTGACACTTTAGTTTAATGTCGTTGTGAGGTAACTTTCTTGCTTATATAAGTAGGAAAGATTCTTTTGTCGTGC
>NW_017075857.1:0-265 GCF_001483705.2 Eufriesea mexicana | reverse complement strand
TCAGCACAAAAGTCAATTCTATCCTGCCCAAACTTAGCCAGACCCAACCTAAACAGTCGTAACCTGACACAACACAAGGGGCCGAGACCACTATTTCTGCCCCCCCCCCCCAGAGCTAAACTGGAAATATTAGAGCACAATGGGGCGCGGAAATCCACCTAATATCAGACTGTAGCACTAATGTCAGAGCTACCCCTCCGAACCTAACCATCCGTAACATAACCAAACGTATCCCAACTCAACCTAACGTGACGCGAACCCTACT
>NW_017075856.1:0-265 GCF_001483705.2 Eufriesea mexicana | reverse complement strand
ATACACCCATCCATCCATCCATCCAAACATACATGCATCCACCATCTATATATCCATAAAACCTTCCATTCGTACGTCCGTCATTCGATACATCCGCCCATCCATAAGACCATACATATTTATATCCATACATCCACAAGCCCGTACATTCGCCCATCCGTACATCAATACATCCACACTCCCACCCAACCATACAGCCATTCATCCATACATATATCCATACATACATCCATACATCCATACATCCACCATCTATATACCAATA
>NW_017075855.1:0-265 GCF_001483705.2 Eufriesea mexicana | reverse complement strand
ATTACTGGCCGCACCAGAGCCATTCAGAACATATGAGAACGCAGTAGAGAGCAGGAATCCACCGAATAGCGGTGAGTGGCACAAAAGTCAAGCCTACCCTCTCCTAACATATCCAAAACTGTCATATGCAAACGTAGCATAACTAAACCTAACGTTTCGCGACCGCTAGTGCTGGCCACCCCAGAGCCAAGCAGAAAATACTAGAGAACAGCAGGGCGCCGTAATCCACTGCATTGCAGTGTATAGCCCAGAAGTCAAAAATATC
>NW_017075854.1:0-265 GCF_001483705.2 Eufriesea mexicana | reverse complement strand
AGAATGGACAATGGCCACTGAATAGCCATTGATCTAGCCAACGATGATATACAAATAAACCAATGACGAAGCATTCGAATATTGTACAAAATACTCGAATGCACAAACAATGAAATATAGAATAAAAGAAATAGAATCTGAAAGATAATTAAAACCTGAAACAAAAAAAAAAAAGAATATTAACGCGGCCCCCCCCGACGTTGAAGCGACAACTGGCTCGAGCCTGCACGCGGGCCCCTTATATAGCGGCGGCCGACCGGAGATC
>NW_017075853.1:0-265 GCF_001483705.2 Eufriesea mexicana | reverse complement strand
CTTCGTTACGTTACGTTTGGATATGTGTTGTTAGAATAACTTTGACCTACGTGCTACACACTCTTATTCGGTGTATTTCCGTGAGCTGCTCCGCTCTGCTACATTCTGCTTGGATATAGGGAGGCCAGGAGCAGTGGCCGCGGCGCGTTTTGTTGAGCTTCGCTACGCTTGGTTAGTTTAGGTTATGCCAGGTTATGCTATAACGTCCCAGACGTTTGTGCTTTCCACTGCATTGCGGTGGGCTTCTGCAACCAACTATGCTCTA
>NW_017075852.1:0-265 GCF_001483705.2 Eufriesea mexicana | reverse complement strand
ATGTATGTATTGATGTATGTATGTATGTCTGGATGGATGGATGGATTGTTTGGTTGATGTATGAATGGATGTATGTATGGATCGATCGTTGAATGGATGGGTGGATGTATGGACGGATGACTGTATCGATAGATGGATGTGTCGATGGATAGATGTATGGATGGACGGATCTACGGATGTATGTATGTATGGTTGTATATACGTTAGGATGGATGGATGGATGGATGTATGGTTAGATGGATTTGTGGATGGTTAGAAGGATGGA
>NW_017075851.1:0-265 GCF_001483705.2 Eufriesea mexicana | reverse complement strand
TAAGGAAGAAATATCCTATTTGCGTGCTATAGCCATTGCAATGCTATAGAACATGGATGGAAGTTTCAATTTTATTGACATTTTCGGCTAATATTCTGTTGACCTAACTTTCTTGGATATATAAGGAGGAAGGATTCTACTGTCGCGCTAAAGTCATTGCGATGCTGTAGAATCTGGTAGAAAAATTCATTTTTAATGACAATTTCGACTGATATCTTGGTGAACTATGTTTCTTGCATAAATAAGTGTGAAATATACTATTGGC
>NW_017075850.1:0-265 GCF_001483705.2 Eufriesea mexicana | reverse complement strand
CCAGCAGAGCACTGCTACCGCAGTATTCATCCGTTTAATGATTATTTCAGCTTTATAGCAATTCTAGAATGACAAAAATCATATCCATTAGCCCTCGCGATATCAGCAATAGGCAACACAGTACTGAAGAATGCCACAATCACAGAACCGTAACGATTGAATGACATTGTTTACTGGTACGGGCAGATACAAATGTATTCTGCAGTAGTCAATGTATACTATGCTTATGTCTGGAGGTGTTTCCAATTGATAGTACGGTACTGAC
>NW_017075849.1:0-265 GCF_001483705.2 Eufriesea mexicana | reverse complement strand
CATTGCAATGCTATAGAATATGGATGGAAAATTCAACTTTATTGACATTTTCGACTTATATCGAGGTGAGCTATCTTTCTTGTATGAATATGGACGAAAGATTTTATTGGCGAGCTATAGATGTTGCAATGATATAGAATCCATCTTTAAAATTCAATTTCAATGATATTTTCGACTAATATCGTGCTGAGATAACTTTCCTGGATAAATGAGGAGGTAAGATTCTAGTGGCGTGCTATAGCCATTGCAATTCTATAGAATCTGT
>NW_017075848.1:0-265 GCF_001483705.2 Eufriesea mexicana | reverse complement strand
GATTAGAGCTCAGCAATCCATAGAATCGCAGTGAACATCAGAAGGCCAAACCTGTCCAAATCTAACCCAAACTAACGTAACCTGAATAATCGTTGGCTAACTCAGCGTGACAATCCGTGACAGCCATTGTTGGCCTCCCCAGGACCAAGCAGGATATAGTAGAGCCAAATAGAGCGTGGAAATCCACCGAGTTTCTGTGTACAGAGCAAAAGTCACAACTATCCTTGCCAAACATTACCTACCCTAAAATATCCAGAAGTACCGT
>NW_017075847.1:0-265 GCF_001483705.2 Eufriesea mexicana | reverse complement strand
AGCTGGCCAATAGAATCTTTCCGCCGTATTTATGCAAGAAAGTTAGCTCACCACGATATTAGTCGTAAATGTCAATAAAATTGAATATTCCAGGCAGTTTCTGTATCACTGCAATGGCTATAGCACGGCTAGAGTATCTTTCCTCCTAATTTATACAAGAAAGATAGTTCACCATGATATTAGTCGAAAATGTCAATGCAATTCAATTTTCCAGACAGATGCTACATCATTGCAATGGCTATAGCACTCCAATAGATTCTTTCCT
>NW_017075846.1:0-265 GCF_001483705.2 Eufriesea mexicana | reverse complement strand
GCTACGTTCGGCTAGGTTAGGTTAGGTCAGGTTAGGAGAGGGTATCTTCGCCTTTTGTGGTATACACTACTATTCGGTGGACCTCTGCGCTCTAATGTGCTCTGATGTGATCTGCTTGGCCCCGGGAAGCCAGCAATATTGGTCTCGTCACGTTATCTTTTGTTACACTACGTTTGGATAAGACAGGTTAGGCAATGTTTGTTCAGTATACGTTTGACTTTCGTACTATAAACTGCAATGCGCTGGATTTATACGCTCTGTTGTG
>NW_017075845.1:0-265 GCF_001483705.2 Eufriesea mexicana | reverse complement strand
GGCCAGCAGTTGCGGTCATGGCACGTATCGTTCAGCTATGCTACGCTTGGTTTGGTTTTTTTGGGATAAGTTTGGTTAGGAGAGCTATGACTTTTGTGCTATACACTGCTACTCGGTGGATTTCTACGCTGTACTGAGCTCAAGTATATTCTGGTTGGCTATGTGGTTTCCTGCTGCAGTGGCCTCGGCAGGATAGGCTGAGGTACGTTGCGTGTGGTTATGTTACTTTTGGTTAGGATAGGATAGGGTAACTTAGACTTTTTTT
>NW_017075844.1:0-265 GCF_001483705.2 Eufriesea mexicana | reverse complement strand
GGACTTCAGAGCTCAACAATGCTCTGCTCCACTCTGGGATGGCCAGCAATAGCAGTCGCGGCTCATTAGATGGTGTTATGGAACGTTTGTGTATGTTACGATTGGTTTGGTTAGTAGTGGTTATATTTGACGATGGTGCTGTACACTATTATTCAGTGGACTTCTGCGTTCAACATTGCTCTACTATACTCTGCTCGACTGTGGGGAGGCCAGTAATGTGCGTTCCGCCTGGTTAGCTTATTTAGGCTACATTTCGTTATGCTAC
>NW_017075843.1:0-265 GCF_001483705.2 Eufriesea mexicana | reverse complement strand
TACATCCGTGTCATCCATACTTTCGTACATCCACACATACATGCATCCATACATCTATCCATCTATACATACACCCATCCATACATCCATCGATCCATACATCCATACAAAAGTCCATCCATCCGCCCATCCATACGTCCATACATACATCAATACATATATCCATACATACGCAGGTACATTCTAGCATACATACATCCAGACACACATCGACCCACACATCCATCCATACATCCACACATACATCCATAAAAATATCCATACA
>NW_017075842.1:0-265 GCF_001483705.2 Eufriesea mexicana | reverse complement strand
ATATTCAATTTTATTGATATTTTCGACTAATATTGTGGTGAGCTAGCTTCCTGGCATAGCATGGTGGAGAGATCCTTTTGGCGTGCTATAGCCATTGCAATACTGCAGAATCTGGAAGGAAAATTCAATTTTATTGACATTCTCGGTTAATATAGTGGTGAGTTACCATTCTTGCATGAATAAGGAGCAAAGATCCTATTGGTGTACTATTGCCATTGCAATGCTGTAGAATCTGTCCGGAAAATTCAATTTTATTGACATTTTC
>NW_017075841.1:0-265 GCF_001483705.2 Eufriesea mexicana | reverse complement strand
AGACGGTAATATAATAGACTTACCAAATCCTACCAGGCGTAGACAGCTGCTCGCTTCTGTCCCACGGAACTGTCGCCAAGGTCCCGCTGGTATTGTCCAGGGAGCGCCTGGTCCAGACCACGGGGCACCTCGTCCGAGTACCACAAGATATGGACCTGAGAAGACGCGCGGTTCCCCTTGTATATGACCCACAATTGGTCTCCGAAATCGCCCGAGGATTATAGAATTTTGTCGATTTCGTTAATAATTACATTTTCTCTGCAAT
>NW_017075840.1:0-265 GCF_001483705.2 Eufriesea mexicana | reverse complement strand
GGGTTACCCACTCTTAGGTATAGAAGAACCGACTCATTGTAAAGACTGATTATTGTAAAATACATTAATACCTTGACTATTATGATGGTCTCCAGTGTCAGACACTTGTCTCGCGTGGCTCAGTGAGGCCATGGTGGTCATTAGTGATTGAAGCACTATTAGATACTATTATTTTCAGGTTAGGTTTTAGACATGTTTGGGTCAGATTTTAGTTATGTTTGAATAAGGATTTGGTCAGGATTGGATTTAAATCTTAGTCCAATTT
>NW_017075839.1:0-265 GCF_001483705.2 Eufriesea mexicana | reverse complement strand
AGAGCCTGGACTAATTTCTCGAGCAATAGGGATCCGCGGAGTGGGGTGACTCGCGATGGCTGTTTCTTGAACGCTCGGGAAATTCAATCGATCGCGACTTCTGCTTCTCTTCCGGTGTACCTGTGTAGGGATACTTTTGATTGACAAATAGAAGGAATTAAGGATGACGGTTTATTCTAATATATATGTAGGATTGGAATGCGTATGGCCTCGAAGGAGTGTCGGGAGTGTTTGAACTTAGAACAAAGGGGATCGAATGGATGTG
>NW_017075838.1:0-265 GCF_001483705.2 Eufriesea mexicana | reverse complement strand
TTTTGCTATGTTTGGTTAGGTTAGGTTTGGATATCTTTCACTAGTGCACTATAAACTGCATTGCTGTGGATTACTGCGTTCTAGCTTGCTGCAGTATGCTCTGCTTGGCTCTGGAGAGGCAAGCAATATTGGGCGCGGCATGTTCGGTTGAGCTAGGATACATTCGGCTATGTTTGGTTAGGGCACCATCAACTCTTGTGCCATGCACTGCGATTCCATGGATTTCTGCGCTCTGGTCTCCTCTAATATTTTCTGCTTTGCTGTG
>NW_017075837.1:0-265 GCF_001483705.2 Eufriesea mexicana | reverse complement strand
GAACGTAACTTAACCAAACCCATCGTGCCGCGACCACTACTGCTTGTCTCCCTAGAACCAAGCAGAATATAATAGAGGAGAGTAGAGCGCAGCAATCCGTAGAATCGCAGTGAATAGCAGTATAGTCTAAGCTATGCAAACTAAACCCAAATCAACATAACGCAACCAAACGCAGACTATCTCAACCTAACGTGCAGCGACCACCAGTAAAGCGCTGAAGTACAACAAACAGCTGCGATTAGCTCAAAAGTCAAAGTAACCAATC
>NW_017075836.1:0-265 GCF_001483705.2 Eufriesea mexicana | reverse complement strand
CGCAGCCCGAAAATGTCAGGCCCGCAGACGCCAGGTCTACCTTCTCTTCGATCCTCTTTAGCCCCCTCGAGTTCTTTATCGCACGATCCACGGGATTTTACCACGTTCCTCTCGGAATAGTGCCTGTCTGTCACAGATTCGTCTCTCTGGACGCGAAGCCACCGCCGCGTTAGCTCGACGTGCGACGAGCTGACGTAATTAGCTTGATGGTCCCTCGGGATCCTTTGCAGCCCCTCACGATCCGAACTCTCGATTTAATCCCGAA
>NW_017075835.1:0-265 GCF_001483705.2 Eufriesea mexicana | reverse complement strand
CTCCACGATATCAGGCGAAAATGTCAATGTAGTTGAATTTTCGAGCCAGGTGCTAAAGCATTGAAATGGCTATAGCACGCCAATTGATTCTTTCCTCTTTATTTACGCAAGAAAGCTAGCTCGCCACGATATAAGCCGAAAATGTCAATAGAATTGAATATTCCGGCCATAGTCTACAGCATGGCAGTGGCTATAGCGCGCGAATAGGATCTTTCCTCCTTATTTGTGCAAGAAAGTTACCACACTACGATATTAGTCGAAATTG
>NW_017075834.1:0-265 GCF_001483705.2 Eufriesea mexicana | reverse complement strand
GTTGCAGGAGTACCATCTTATAAGAACACCTACTGCGAATATCTACTTGCTCAAAATGGCGGGTATGTACCCTTAATGGATATGTCTCTACAGCAACAGACCAAATATTCACTATGTTTGTGATCACCATGTCATTTGACACCAAACATGTTAGACTCTATCTCCTATTTGGTTTCGACAATTGACGCTCTTTTTGGTGTGTCCTTTTAACTTAGTACAAACAAAATATTTACACTCTTCGCGCCAATTTTATTGTAATTTTATT
>NW_017075833.1:0-265 GCF_001483705.2 Eufriesea mexicana | reverse complement strand
TAGAATGTGGCAGAAAAACTCAATTTTATTGACATTTCCGGCTACTATTGTGGTGAGCAAATTGTCTTGCATAAATATGGAGGAAAGATAATATTGGCGTGCTCTAGCCTTAGCAATGCTACAGAATCTGGCTGGAAAGTTCAATTTTATTGACATGTTCGACTAACATCGTGGTGAGCTAACTTCCTTGCGGAAGTAAGTAGGAAAGATACTATTGGCCTGTTATAGCCATTGCAATGATATGGAATGTGGTTTGAAAATTCAA
>NW_017075832.1:0-265 GCF_001483705.2 Eufriesea mexicana | reverse complement strand
CTTTCCAGCCAGATTCTATAGCATTGCGCCGGCTATGGCAAGTGAATTGAATCTTCCCTCCTTTTATATGCAAGAAAGTTAGCTCACCACTATGTTAGTCGAAAATGTCAATAAATATGAATTTTTCAAGCACATTCTACATCAACGCAATGGCTATAACACGCCAATTGAATCTTTCCTCCTTATTTATGCAAGAAAGCTTGCTCACCACGGTATTAGTCGACAATGTCATTAAATTTTAATTTTCCAACCACATTCTATATCA
>NW_017075831.1:0-265 GCF_001483705.2 Eufriesea mexicana | reverse complement strand
AATTGAACTTTTCAGTCAGATTCTATTGCAACGCAATGACAATAGCAACCCAATACAATCTTACCTCGTTATTTACGGCAAAAACGCTGCTCACCACAATATTTGTCGAAAATGTCAATACAACAGAGCTTTTCGGTCAGATTCTTTTGCAATGCTATGGCTATAGCAAACCAATACAGTCTTTCCTCCTTATTTACGTAGGAAGGTTTTCTCACCTCAATGTTAGATGAAAATGTCAATAAAATTGAAATTTTCAGTCAGATTC
>NW_017075830.1:0-265 GCF_001483705.2 Eufriesea mexicana | reverse complement strand
CTAAGATAGCCAAACCAAATGTAGCCTAACTCAATTTTACGTGCCGATACCACCATTAATGGCATGCCCATGCACGATCAGAGTATAGTAGAGCAGTGTAGAGCACAGGAATGCACCGGTTATCAGAGCAATACGCAAAAGTCAATGCTATCTCCTAACCAATCCAAACCTAATATAACTGACGTAGCTAACTTAACATATTGCGGCAGGGCCGCTGTTGCTGGCCGCCCCAGAGGCGAGCAGATTATAGTGGTGCACAGAAGAG
>NW_017075829.1:0-265 GCF_001483705.2 Eufriesea mexicana | reverse complement strand
AAGGTTAGGGTAGGATAGCTTTGACTTTTGTGCTTTACACAGCTATACGTCGAGCTTCTGCGCCCTGCTGTGCTCTAGTATGATCTGCTTCGCTATGGCGTGGCCAGCAATATTATTCTATGCACGTTATATTTAGATATGCTGCGCTTGGCTCGGATAGGTTAGGACAGGTTTGGATAGGATACCTCCGGCGTTTGTGCTGCACACTGCAGTGCGGTGGATTGCTGCGCTCTACTGCTCTCTAGTATATTCTGCTTGGATGTTT
>NW_017075828.1:0-265 GCF_001483705.2 Eufriesea mexicana | reverse complement strand
CGAGCGTTGCATAACTCAACAGATTGTGCCGCGACCACAGCTGCCGTACTCCACAGAGCCAAGAAGAAACTATCAGGACATGGTAGAGCGCAGAAATCCACGGACAGCGGTGTAAAGCGCATAGGTCCAAACTATCGTATGCTAACCTCGCCAAACGTAATATAACGGAATGTAGCATAGCTAAAACTAACGTGCCGAGACTACTATTGCTGGCCTCCCATCGGAAAAACAGAGAATGCCAGAGCACAGGAGAGCTCAGAAATCC
>NW_017075827.1:0-265 GCF_001483705.2 Eufriesea mexicana | reverse complement strand
ATGCCAGAAATAGTATCTGCGGCACGTTATGTTTAGTTAGGTTACGTTCGGTTATGTTAGGTTCGGAGATGTTAGGTTAGGGTATCTCTGACTTTTGTGCTACGCACCGGAATGCGGTGGATTACTGGGCTCTACTGTGCTCTAGCATATTCTGCGTGGCTCCGTGGAGGCCAGCAATGGTGGCCTCGACGCGCTGGCTTGTATAGTTTACGTTTGGCTTGACTGGGCTATGTTTGGTTTGGTTTGAATTGCTTCGACTTTTTTT
>NW_017075826.1:0-265 GCF_001483705.2 Eufriesea mexicana | reverse complement strand
TCGATATTAGTTGAAAATGTCAATAAAATTCAATTTTCCAGACAGATTCTATAGCATTACAATAGATATAGCACGCCAGTAGTATCTTTCCCCCTTGTATATGCAACAAAGTTAGGTCGCCACGGTGTTATTCGAAAATGTCAAAAAAATTGAATTTTCCAGCCAGATTCGATAGCATTGCAATGACTATAGTACACCAGTCGAATCTTTCCTCCTTATATATGCAAGAAAGTTAGTTCACCTCGATATTAGTTGAAAATGTCAA
>NW_017075825.1:0-265 GCF_001483705.2 Eufriesea mexicana | reverse complement strand
TTCGGTTGAATTCTGTGATCTACTCTGCTCTACTACCTTCTGCTTGGCTACGTGGAGGCCAGGAGCAGTGTTCGCGACACGTTATGTTGAGTTATGCGGCGTACGGTTAGGTTAGGTTAGGTCAGGTGAAGCAAAGATATCGCGGATTTTGTGCCATTCACTGCTACGCGGTGGTTTCTGCGCTCTACTGCGCTCCAGCGCGATCTGCTTGTCTCTGTGGTGGCCAGCAGTAGTGGTCTCGTGAGGTTAGTTTGGGTTATACCAC
>NW_017075824.1:0-265 GCF_001483705.2 Eufriesea mexicana | reverse complement strand
GACTAATACTGAGGTGAGCCAACTTTCCTGCATTAACTAGGAGGAAGAATACTATTGGCGTGCAATTGCCATTGCAATGCTATGTAATGCGGCTGGAAAATACAATTTTATTGACATTTTCGGAAAATACAGTGGAGAGCTGACCTCCTTGCATATATAAGGAGGAAAGATTCTATTGGCCTGCTATAGTCATTGCAGTGCAATAGAATCAGGCTGGAAAGTATATTTTTCTTGAGATTTTCAAGTAATATCGTGGTGAGCTAGC
>NW_017075823.1:0-265 GCF_001483705.2 Eufriesea mexicana | reverse complement strand
GGATCATAGAATGACATTTTTTAGCACAAATGTCGGGGCCATCCTAACCTAACGCAACGTAACGTCTGTAACCAAACGTAACCTATCTGACACTAACGTGCGGCGATCACTATTGCTGGTCTCCAGAGTGTCGAGAGGTGTAGAGTAGAGCAACGTAGAGAGCTGAAATGCACCGAATGGCAGTAAATTGCACAAAAGTCTGAGCTGCCCTATCCTAACCTAGCCAAACGTAACATGACCAAGCGCATCATATCTCAGAAAAACG
>NW_017075822.1:0-265 GCF_001483705.2 Eufriesea mexicana | reverse complement strand
GTGCATGTACGTATTTATGTATGGACGTTTGTATGGATTCATGTATGTATGTATGTATGGAGGAACGTATGGATGTTTGTGTGGGTATATTTATGTATGTGCGTGAGGATGAATGTATGTATATATGGATGGATGTATGTATGGATGTATGCATGAGTGTATGTCTGGATGTATGTCTGGATATATGGGTGGATGGATGAAATGGTTTTTGGATGGATGTACGGATGGGTGGATGTACGCATGGATGGATGGATGGATGGATGGA
>NW_017075821.1:0-265 GCF_001483705.2 Eufriesea mexicana | reverse complement strand
CATGCATACATACATCCGTACATCCATAACGCAAATACGGCTCTACATTCATACATCCATACACGCAAACGTCCATACATTAATACGTCCAAACATCCATACATCCACCCATCCATACATCCACCCATCCATACATCCATCGTACCATACATTCATCCATCCACTCGAGCACCCATCCATACATTCTTCGATCCATACATCGATCCATCCATACATCCACCCATACATTCATACATCCACACATCCAAAAGTCCATACATCCATA
>NW_017075820.1:0-265 GCF_001483705.2 Eufriesea mexicana | reverse complement strand
GTCAGTCTTCGTTCGTTAAGTCAGGTTTGGCTTGGTTAGCTAATGATATTTCTGAATTTTGTGGTATAAAATGCAATTTGGTGGCTTCGTTCGTCCTAATGTGCTCCAGTTTACTCTGCTTGCCTCTGGGGAGACCAGCAGTAGTGGTATGGGCAAGTCGTGTTGAGTTAGTTTCCGTTTTGTTAGGTTCCGTTAGCATGGGTTCAGTTTGGATATCTTTGAACTTTCTGCTATACACGGCCATTCTCTTACCTACTGCGGTCCA
>NW_017075819.1:0-265 GCF_001483705.2 Eufriesea mexicana | reverse complement strand
GTATGGATGTATGTATGAATGGATGAATGGATCGATGTGCTGTTGGATGTATGGATAGATGAATGGATGGATGTATGGAAGGATGTAGGGTTGGATGAATGGATGCATGTACGAATGGATGTATGGCTGGGTGTATGGATGGATGTATGTATGGATGGATGTTTGTATGGATGTTTGAATGGATGTATGAATATATGTATGTATGGATGTATGGAAGGATGTGTGTATGGATGTCTGTATGGACGAATGTATTGGTGTATGTCTG
>NW_017075818.1:0-265 GCF_001483705.2 Eufriesea mexicana | reverse complement strand
TTAGACCAGAGTGGAGCACAGAAATCCACCTAATAGAAGTGAAGGTCACAGAAGTCAAAGCTATCCCATCCAAACCTAACCAAACCAAACCTCACCAAGCGCAAGCTAACTGCACCTAACGTGACTGGGCTTCTACTGATGGCATCCGCAGCGCCAAGCAGAGCGGATTAGAGCGCAGCAGGGAGCATAAATCAATCGAAGGGCAGTGTTGGGCACAAAGATCAAAGCTATCCCATCCTAACTTAGCCAAGCCTAACCTACCCAA
>NW_017075817.1:0-265 GCF_001483705.2 Eufriesea mexicana | reverse complement strand
TGTGTGCTGATGTGTGTATGGATGCATGGATGGATGGGCGGATGGATGTATGGATGGATGGATATATGGATGTATGCATGTATGGATTTATGCATGTGTGGATGTATGTACGGATGTATGTATGGATATATCTATGGATGTAAGGATGGGTGTGTGTATGGATGTATGTATGGCTTTATGGACGGATGTATGTAAGGATGTTTGTATGGATGTGTGTATGGATATATCTATGGATGTATGGATGGGTGTGTTTATGGATGTATGT
>NW_017075816.1:0-265 GCF_001483705.2 Eufriesea mexicana | reverse complement strand
TGGAAAATTCAATTTTATTGACATTTTCGACTAATAGCGTGGTGAGCCAACTTGCTTGCATAATTAAGGAGGAAAGATACTTTTGGTCTGCTATGGCCATTGCAATGCTGCAGAAACGGGCTGGAAAGATCAATTTTATTTTCATTTTCTACTTGTACCGTGGTGAGCTAACTTTCTTGCATAAACAAGGAGGACAGATTACATTGGCAAGCTATAACCATTGCAATGCTGTAGAATCTGACGGGAAAGTGCAATTTCTATGTCA
>NW_017075815.1:0-265 GCF_001483705.2 Eufriesea mexicana | reverse complement strand
AAAGCCTATAGCACGCCAATAGTATCTTTCCTCCTTACTTATGCAAGGAAGTTGGCTCACCACCATATTAGTCAAAAATGTCAATAAAATTGAATTTACCAGCAAGATTCAATAGCATTGCAATGGTTACAGCTTGCCAATAGAATCTTCCCTCCTTATTTATGCAAGGAAGTTGGCTCACCACGATATTAGTCGATAGAGCCAATAAATTTGCATTTTCCTGCAAGATTCTGTAGCTTTGCAATGCCTATAGCATGCCAACAGA
>NW_017075814.1:0-265 GCF_001483705.2 Eufriesea mexicana | reverse complement strand
ACATTTTCGGCTAATATCGTGGGATGTAGCTGTCGTGCATAAATAAGGAGGAAATATTCTATTCGCGCGCTATAGCGGTTGTAGTGCTGTAGAATAGGGCCGGAGTATTCAATCTTTCTGACATTTTAGACGAATATCGCGGTGACCTAGCTTTCTTGCACATGTAACGAGGAAAGATTATACTGGCGTGCTATAGCCATTGCAATGCTATAGAATCTGCCTCGAAAATTCCATTTTATTGACATCTTCGACTAATATCGTGGTG
>NW_017075813.1:0-265 GCF_001483705.2 Eufriesea mexicana | reverse complement strand
TCTGCGGATGCCAGAAATTGGGTCTGCGGCGCGTTAGTTTGAGTTGGGTCACGCTTGGTTGTGTTACGTTTCGTTAAGTTAGGGATGGACATCTTTGCCTTTTGTGCTGTACACTAATATTCAGTGGATTTCTGCGCTCCACGTTGCTCTGCCATACGCTACTCGACCCTGGAGAGGCTAGCAATGGCGGTCGAGGCACGACAGTTTGTGTTATGTTACGTTTGGTTAGGTTACGATCGGCTACGTTCGGAGGTGATATCCTCGT
>NW_017075812.1:0-265 GCF_001483705.2 Eufriesea mexicana | reverse complement strand
AGCTGACTTTCTTGCATAAATAAGGAGGAGAGATTCTACTGGCTTGATATAGACATTGCAATGATATAGAATGTGTTTGGCATAATCAATTTTATTGATATTTTCGACTAATTTCGTGGTGAACTATCTTTCTTGCGAAAATAAGGCGGAAGGTTTTTGATTGGCGTGCTTTGCCATTGCAAAGCAGTAGAACCTGGCTGGTAAGTTCTTCTTTATTGACATTTTCGACTAATATAGTGGTGAGCAATCTTTCTTGCGTAAACAA
>NW_017075811.1:0-265 GCF_001483705.2 Eufriesea mexicana | reverse complement strand
CATCAGTACATCCGTTCATCCATACCTCAGTCCATCCATACATCCATACATCCATACATGCATGCATCCACACATTCATTCATACAAGCATCCATACATACAACAATTCTTCCGTCCATTCACCCGCCCATTCGTCCACCCACAAATCCATACATCCGTGCCTCCGTACATCCATATATTCTTAGATCCATACATCCATGCCTACATACGTCCGTACATCCATAACGCAAATACGGCCATACATCCATACATCCATACATACAAA
>NW_017075810.1:0-265 GCF_001483705.2 Eufriesea mexicana | reverse complement strand
TCGTTGTTTGTTTGGAATGAAGTTATCGAGGTGTCGATTGCGATTATTAAGACAGAGGGCGTTGTAGGTAAGAGATGGACTGCGTCGGTGTTAAAAGTGAGGTTAGAAGAGACTCGTGGAGGGAAATTTTGAAGCGTTTGAATCCTTTCCTTTTATTTTTAGATATGTGGGAATAATATTGCAAAAATTAGAGGTTTTTTATGATGGAAATAACGAAGACTGCGATTTTGAATTGTGAGTACGTCGTTGTTTGTTTGGAATGAAG
>NW_017075809.1:0-265 GCF_001483705.2 Eufriesea mexicana | reverse complement strand
CACAGGTGCCTTACCTCTCTTCCCTTGCTGTTGTTTTCCTCCGGTGCTTCTCTTGGTCATCCTTTCTGGCCATCTTCTTCGTAAGTCCATGTTGGCTGCTTCCTCCTAAGCAGCGGTTGGTCCTGTTCCGGTTGGGTCCTGCTTGTGCCAGCCTTGTGCCTCTTCTTGGTCCTCTGCTACTAATATCTTCTTCTGCTTCCGCACCGCATCTTCTCCTTCGGCCGCCACAATTTCCTCTTGATGTTGTTCCCTCTCTTCTCTCCCG
>NW_017075808.1:0-265 GCF_001483705.2 Eufriesea mexicana | reverse complement strand
ATTACAATGACTATAGCATGCCAATAGAATTATTCCTGCTTCTTTATGCAAGAAAGTTGGCCCAACACGATATTAGTCAAAAATGACAGTAAAATTGAATTATCCTGCCAGATTCCATAGCATTGCGACGGCTATAGAACGCTAATTGAATCTTTCTGCCTTACTTATGCAAGGAAGATAGCTCACCACGGTATTAATCGATAATGTCAATAAAATTGAACTTCCCAACCAGATTCTATAACATTGCGACGGCTATAGCACGCCA
>NW_017075807.1:0-265 GCF_001483705.2 Eufriesea mexicana | reverse complement strand
TTCGATTGGTTTGTACATTTTGGGCTAGGTTTGGTAATAGTGGCTTCGACTTTTGCGGTATACGCTACTATTATTCGGATTTCTGCGCTCTAGCATATTCAGCTGGGCTCCGCGGTGGCCAGCAATAGTGGCCCGGGCACGTTGGATTGAGTTAGGTTGCGTTCGGTTATGTTACGTTTGGTTAGGTTAGGAAAGGATAGATCGGACTTTTTCGCTGTACACCGCTGTGCGGTGCATTTTTGCGCTCTGCTGTGCTATAATGTGC
>NW_017075806.1:0-265 GCF_001483705.2 Eufriesea mexicana | reverse complement strand
AGTTAGCTCACCACGATATTAGTCGAAAATGTAAATAAAATTGAATTTTCCAGGAAGATTCTAGAGCATTGCAATGCCTACAGCAGGCCAATAGAATCTTTCCTCCTTATTTATGGAAAGTTTATTCACCGCGATATTAGTCGAAAATGACAATGAAATTGAACTTTCCAACCAGATTCTATAACATTGCGACGGCTATAGGACGTGAATTGAATCTTTCCTCCTTATATATGCAACAAAGTTATCTCACCACGATGTTCGTCGA
>NW_017075805.1:0-265 GCF_001483705.2 Eufriesea mexicana | reverse complement strand
TATTTTTTAAATAACGTGTACACGTGTATGGGGAAATATGCATAGACGATGATATGATGAGACAACTTTTTAATATTCGTTTTAGTAATAATTTATTATACTAGGTGTCGTTCTTTTGTCGATTTTTCGTTGATTTCTTTTGTATTAATGGCTGACGAATAGTTAATTATTGACTGTTTTAATTTTAGTAATAATATATTATACTTGGTGTCGTTCTTTTCTCCATCCTTCGTTGATTTGTTTCGTATTAATGATTGACGAATAG
>NW_017075804.1:0-265 GCF_001483705.2 Eufriesea mexicana | reverse complement strand
CGACAGTTTGTGTTATGTTACGTTTGGTTTTACTACGCTTTGTTAGGTTAGGGTAGGATAGCTTTGTCATCTCTGCTATACTCTGCTATTCGGCAGATTCCTGCACCCAACTGTGCTCTAGCATGTTCTGCTTTCCTCTGAGGATGGCATCAATTGCGGTCTCCTCACGTTAGGTTGAGATAGATTAAGGATGGTTATACCTCGTTTGGTTATGTTAGGGAAGGATAGCTTTGACTGTTGTGCTATACACTGCTATTCGGTGTAT
>NW_017075803.1:0-265 GCF_001483705.2 Eufriesea mexicana | reverse complement strand
TAACTTCTGTGCTGTACACTGCCATTCGGTGGACTTCTGCGCTCCACTTCGATTTCATATGCTCTGCTTGGCTCTGGGGATGCCAGCAATAGTTGTTGCGGCTCGTTAAGTTGTGTTAGGCTACGTTCGGTACAACTACGCTTGGCTACGTTAGGATGAGATACCTTTGACTTCTATGCCATACACTGCTGTTCGGTGGATTTCAGGGCTCCACTTCGCTCTAGTACGTTCTGCTTGGCTCTAGGTTTGGCAGTGCGGGGGGGGG
>NW_017075802.1:0-265 GCF_001483705.2 Eufriesea mexicana | reverse complement strand
ATACAATATAGTATCTATACTAGATATTACGAAATAATACTATTACAGATACTAAGTAATATACATAGTATACTATATATGATACTACTATATATACTAATTATATATATACTATACATTTATTACCTATTATGTAGTTTATATAATATAGTACCTATACCAGATACTACTAAATAATACTATTACAGATAATAAGTAATACACATAGTATACTATATATGGTACTATTATATATACTAATAATAGTATATAGTATCTGTATATA
>NW_017075801.1:0-265 GCF_001483705.2 Eufriesea mexicana | reverse complement strand
GACATTTTCGACTAATGTCGTGGTGAGATAACTTTCTTGCATAAATAAGGAGGAAAGATTCTACTGGCGTGCTATTGCCATTGCAACGCCCAGAATCTTGGTGGAAAATTCAATTTTACTGACATTCTCGACTAATATCGCGGTGAGATAACTTTCTTACATAAGTAAGGCGGCATGATTCTGTTGGAGTGCTAGATGGATTGCAGTGCTTTAGAATCTTCCTGGAAAATTCAATTTTATTGACATTTTCGACTAATATCGCGTT
>NW_017075800.1:0-265 GCF_001483705.2 Eufriesea mexicana | reverse complement strand
ACGCTCAGTAGTATATTCTGCTTGGCTCTGCAAAGGTCAGCAATAGCGGTCTTGGCACGTTTGTTGGAGGTAGGTTACGTATGGCTACGTTACGTTGGCTGCGTTAGGCTAGGGATGCTTCCACTTTTGTGCTATACGCTGCTGTTCGGTGGACATCTTCGCTCTACTGTGATCTAATACGCTACGCTTAGCTCTGGCGACGCCTGAAATTGTGGTCGCAACACGTTATGATGTGTTAGGTTATATTTGGTAAGGTCAGGTTATG
>NW_017075799.1:0-265 GCF_001483705.2 Eufriesea mexicana | reverse complement strand
TAACGTGTCACGACAACCACTGCCGCCTCCCCATAGTCGAGCGGAGTAGAGTGGAGCAATGTATGCCGCGGATATGCTCCTAATAGCGGTGTGTAGCAAAGGAGACGAAAATACCTTAACCTAACCTGAGTTAACCTAACCTAACCAAACGTAGCATGGCTCAACCTAACCTGCCGCGGCGACTACTGCTGGCCTCCACGGAGCGACGTAGAATATAGGAGAGCACTGTAGATCACAAAAATACACGGAAAAGCAGTGTATATCA
>NW_017075798.1:0-265 GCF_001483705.2 Eufriesea mexicana | reverse complement strand
CCACACAGTCAACCAGATGCTTGTAGAGCAACGCACAGCGCAGGTATCGACAGAAGGGCTGTGCATAGCACAAAGGTCAAAGCCATCCTAACCAAACTTAACCTTACCTAGCTTTACCAAGCGTAACATCACTCAAACAAACCTGCCACGACAGCTATCACTGGCTTCCACGGGGACAAGCAGATGCAAGTAGAGCTATGCTGGGCACAGATATCGACCGTATAGCAGTGCATAGCACGAGGGTCGAAGCTATACTAACCAAACC
>NW_017075797.1:0-265 GCF_001483705.2 Eufriesea mexicana | reverse complement strand
ATGGCACTTTCATTATTTTCTCATTTTTCGAATTTTTTCAATTATACACTAAATTTCAGTATATAAAAAATCTTATTTTCTCGTAAAAATGTCTCTCATATTCGTCAGTTGAATATTGGTAATAATATTTTGTTGTTAGCATCGACCAGAGCGGAGATCTTCCTTTCAGTCGGCCCGAACCGACACGACTGGCGTTCGTTCTCTTCGGCCGGTTGGAAGCGATACGACTGGGTTCGTCCCTTTCGGTCGGACCGATGCGGCACGT
>NW_017075796.1:0-265 GCF_001483705.2 Eufriesea mexicana | reverse complement strand
GCAGAAATGTTGAAGCTGCCCTCACCAAGCCTATCCTAACACAACCTAACAGAAAGTAGCCTGGCCAATAGTAACGCTCCGAGACCGCTGTTGCTAGCCTCGCCAGGGCCAAGCCGAAAATATAAGGTCACCATAGGACGCAGAAGTCCACCTAATAGTAGACTATAGCATTAAAGCCAAAGCCGTCCTCTCCTACCCTAAGGAATCGAAACATACCCAAACGTATCATAGCTTAACCCAACGTGCCGCGACCATTAGTACTGGA
>NW_017075795.1:0-265 GCF_001483705.2 Eufriesea mexicana | reverse complement strand
TGGATGTATGGACGGATGGATGTATGGATGGATGAATGTATGGATGTATGCATGTATGGATTTGTGCATGTATGGATGTATATATGGACGTTTGTACGGATATGTGTAAGAATGTACGGATGGATATATGTATGGATGAATGGTGGTATGGATGGATGGGTGTATGGATGGATTTAGGTATGGATGGGCGGATGTACGGTTGTATGGATGTATGGACGGATGGATGGATGAATGTATGGGTGGATTGAGGTATGTATGGATGTAC
>NW_017075794.1:0-265 GCF_001483705.2 Eufriesea mexicana | reverse complement strand
ACAGCATTGCAGTGCAAAGCACAAAAGTGGAAGATACCCTAGCCTAACCTCGCCTAACATAGCCAACACAAACGGTGTGTAACCCAACCTAAATCGCCAAGGCGACGATTGCTGGCCTCCTATTGCCAAGCAGAAAATATCAGTACACCGTGGAGCGCAGAAGTGCCCGGATAGCAGTGTATGGCGCAAAAGTCCATACTACTCCATCCTAACCTCACCAAACGTAACATAACCAAACGTAGCATAACACGCCCTAACGTGTGGA
>NW_017075793.1:0-265 GCF_001483705.2 Eufriesea mexicana | reverse complement strand
TCGCAGTAGAGCGCAGAAATCCTACGAATATAAGTGTATAGCACGAAAATCTAGCTGTACCTGTCGGAGCGTGACATACCAAACCCATCCAAAAGTAACCTATCCCAACGTATCGTGCCGAGAATACAATTACTGGCATGCACGGAACCAAGAACAATATACCAAAGCACAGCAGAGCGCAGGAATCCACCGCATTGCAGTTAATAGCGCAAAGGCCACAGTTATGCTAACCTAACCTGCAGTTACCTAACCAAACCAAATGTCG
>NW_017075792.1:0-265 GCF_001483705.2 Eufriesea mexicana | reverse complement strand
AGAGCCGAGCAGAAAGTAATAGAGCATAGCAAATCGCAGCAATCCTGTGAGCAGCAGTGTACAACACAAAAGTCGAAGCTATCCTATCCTAAACAAACCACACTTACCGTACATTAGCGTAACGTACCTCAAGCTAACGTGGCGTGACCACTATTGCTACACTCACCATAGACAGGCCGAATATATGAGTGGATGGCCGAGTGCCAAAAATCCATTTATCCGCAGTGCATAGCAGAAAAGTCAAAGCTATTCAAACATAACCCAA
>NW_017075791.1:0-265 GCF_001483705.2 Eufriesea mexicana | reverse complement strand
TACCAACTATGAACGGGAATCTAACCCCGACCTAGGGGGCAGCATAGGAATTTTCGGACGTCGTCACTGGGCTACAATCCTACTTGAAAACTAGTGAAAATAAATCTGTAATTAAGGAAGCAATAAAACTTCAATCATAAATATGTCAAAAAGTGAGTAGTTGCTCCTATAATGGTATATATTCTTGAACTGCATATAGTTTGTACCAAATCGGTGACCCGAAGGACTTGCATTCTCCTTGCAATTGGCACGGGAAGGGGTTAAA
>NW_017075790.1:0-265 GCF_001483705.2 Eufriesea mexicana | reverse complement strand
AGTCGCGGCACTTTTTGTTGAGTCAGGCTATGATTGATTGGGTTATGTTAAGCTATGGTTGGTAGGGATTGCTTCGACTTTCGCGCTATACACTATTTTTCGGCGTGTTCCTGCGATCTACTGTGTTCTGCTGTATTGTCTTTGGCTCTGGAGTGTCCCGCAGCTGTGGTCGCGGCAAGCTCTGTTGAGCTACGCTAAGTTTGGTTAGGTTAGGTTATATCAAGCTCGGTCAGGTTATCTTCGACATTCGTGCTATACAATGCTT
>NW_017075789.1:0-265 GCF_001483705.2 Eufriesea mexicana | reverse complement strand
ATTCGAAGATTGAGAAATTAATGAAAGTGACATTGTAATAAGTTAGAATGAATGAAACGATGTCGAAAACTGTAATTATATGTATGAGTCATAATGTCATTTATCGATCTATAAACGACAGAACTCCAGTCGTATTGCTTCGGTCCGACCGAAAAGGACGATCTGAGGCGTATCGCTTCCAACCGGCCGAAGGGTACGAACGGCAGTCGTGCCTGTTCGGACCGACTGAAAGGACGATCTCCGATACGGTCGATGCTAACAACAA
>NW_017075788.1:0-265 GCF_001483705.2 Eufriesea mexicana | reverse complement strand
TTCGGTGGATTTCTGCGCCCTAATGTGCACTAATTCGCTCTGATTGTCTCCGAAGGGGCCAGCAAATGTGGTCCCGGCGCGTTTGGTTGGGTTCCGCTGCGCCTGGTCAGGTTACGTTTGTTTGGGTTTGATACGGATAGCTTTGACCTTCGCCGTGTACACAGTTATTCGGTGGATTTCTGCGCATTACTGTGCTGTGCTGTACTCTGCTGGACTCCGCGGAGGCCAGCAACAGTGGTCACTGCACGGTAGGTTGTGTTATGTT
>NW_017075787.1:0-265 GCF_001483705.2 Eufriesea mexicana | reverse complement strand
TTCTACTATATTCTGCTTGGCTATGCGGAGGCCAGGAGCAGTGGTCGCTGCACTTTATGTTGGGATATGCTGCACTTGGTTAGGTTAAGTTAGGTCAGTTTATGCTGGGATATCTGCGGCTTTTGCGCTATTAACTGAATGCAGTGTCTTCCTGCGCTCTAATGTGCCCCAGTACATTCTGCTTGTCACTGTGGAGGCCTGCACTTGTGGTTTCTTTATGTAAGGTCCATTTATGTTACGTTTGGCTAGGTACGGATATGCAAAT
>NW_017075786.1:0-265 GCF_001483705.2 Eufriesea mexicana | reverse complement strand
TATGGATGTATGAACGAAAGGATGTATGGTTTGACGGATATGCGGATGGATGGATTTATGGTTATATGTATGTATGGATGTGTGTATATATGGATGTATGGATGTATGGATGTGTAGGTGTATGGATGTATGTTCGTATGGATGTTCGAATGTATGGATGTACGGATGTATGGATGTTTGGATGTATATATTTATGGATGTGTGAATGGATGGATGTATGAATGGATGGATGTATGGATGTATGGTTGGATGTATGTCTGTATCA
>NW_017075785.1:0-265 GCF_001483705.2 Eufriesea mexicana | reverse complement strand
AGCATTGCAATGGCTATAGCACGCCAGTAGAATCTTTCCTCCTTATATATGCAAGAAAGTTTGTTCTCCACGATATTAGTCGAAAATGTCAATAAAATTGAATTTTCCAGCTAGGTTCGAACGCATTGAAATGGCCATGGCGCGCAAATAGAATATTTCATTCTTATTTATGCAATACAGTTATTTCACCACGATATTAGTGGAAAATATCAACAAAAATGTATTTTCCAGCAAGATTCTATAGCATTGCAATGGCTATGGCGCG
>NW_017075784.1:0-265 GCF_001483705.2 Eufriesea mexicana | reverse complement strand
TGCAATGGCAATAGCACGCCAATAGAATCTTTCCGTCTTATTTACGCAAGAAAGATAGTTCACGACGATATTAGTCGTAAAAGTCAATACAATTGAATTTTCCAGCCAGATTCAATAGCTTTGCGAAGCCTATAGCACGCCAATAGAATCTTTCCTACGTATTTGTGCGAGAAAGTTATCTCACCACGGTGTTAGCCGAAAATGTCCATAAAATTGAATTTTCCATCCAGATTCTATAGCATTGCAGTGGCTATAGCTCGCCAAT
>NW_017075783.1:0-265 GCF_001483705.2 Eufriesea mexicana | reverse complement strand
GGACAACGATTCCTTGCCTCGTGTGCTCAGCACTCGAGGCTCGTGTAACGAGCCCCTTCTTCCGTGATATTAACGAGATTAAGAGCGTTGACTGCGCGCTGCAGCTACCCTGTCGCTCTGATCTTCCGCCCTTATTTTCGACAACGCGATCCTCTGACGCTTCGTTGGGTCGCGAGAGAAGTTTCGGCGACGAGACATCGCTACGGATTCTTTCAACCACCTCTGTTTCCTATCTCCGCGACGGAAGCCTCATCAGTCATCCCGA
>NW_017075782.1:0-265 GCF_001483705.2 Eufriesea mexicana | reverse complement strand
AAACTTAACCTAACCTAACCTAACCAAACATACCCTAACTCAGCCTAACGTTGCACCACCTTTATTGCTCGCCTCCCCAGAGTCGAGCGGAGTATAGTAGAGCAATGTAGATGGCGGACATCCTACGAAACGCAGCGCACAGCAAAGGAGACAAAGAAAACCTAACCAAGCCTACCAAGCCTAACCCAACGAATCGTAGCCTGACCCAAGATAACGTGCCAGGGGTACCATTACTAGCCGCCCCAGAGCCAAGCAGAACATATCA
>NW_017075781.1:0-265 GCF_001483705.2 Eufriesea mexicana | reverse complement strand
ACCAAGCGATAACAGGTTACAGATTTCGAAGAGACCATTTCTCTGGCAATTAGATGGGTGTACATGCCATTGGATTGGAGACGATAGGCGATCTAATCACCAAGCTATGGTAGCTTATAGGTTTTGAATAGACTTATCTTCTGGCAAGTAGATGGCTGCACTTGCCATTGGATTGAAGGCGTTAGGCCATCTATTCACAATCCTATAACAGGTTATAGACTTTGTATAGACCTTTTTTCTGGCAAGGAGAAGTCTGTACTTGCCA
>NW_017075780.1:0-265 GCF_001483705.2 Eufriesea mexicana | reverse complement strand
ATTCACCAAGCTAAAACAGGTTATAGACTTTGAATACACCTATTCTCTGGCAAGTAGATGGCTCAACTTGCCACTGGATTGATGGGGTTAGGCGATCTATTCACCATGCTACAACTAATTATAGATTTTGAATAGACCTTTTTTCTGGCAAGTATATGTCTGTACTTGCCATTTGATTGAAGGCGTTAGGCTATATATTCAACAAGCTATAGCATGTTATAGATTTTGAATAGACCTATTCTCTGGCAAGTAGATGGCTGTACTT
>NW_017075779.1:0-265 GCF_001483705.2 Eufriesea mexicana | reverse complement strand
ATAACGTAATATAAACGAACGTTATACGTCTCGAACAAGGTGCTGAGACCACTCTTTCTAGCCCCCCAAGAGCCAAGCCGAACACACTAGAGCACAACGGAGCGCAGAAGCCAACAGAACAATAGTCTATACCACGGAAGTCAAAGCTATCCCAACCTAACCCAAACCAACATAACCTAACCATACGTAGCATAACTCGAAATGACGCGCCGAGAAAGCTGGTACTGACATCGACTAGAGACTAACGGAGCATAGTAGAGCGATG
>NW_017075778.1:0-265 GCF_001483705.2 Eufriesea mexicana | reverse complement strand
TCCGCAATGCAGTGTGTAGCTCCAAAGTCAAATATATCCCAATCTAACCTGACATAACCTTACCTAACCGAACGTAGCCTAGCTACACATTACGTAACGAGAATACAATTGGTGGCCTCCCCAGAGCCAAGCCGAGCAAATTAGCGCAGCGTAGATCGCATAAATCCACCGTAAAGTAGCGTACGGCGCAAAAGTCAAAGCAAACCTACCCTAACCTAGCCAAGCGTGACGTACCCAAACATAACATAACTCCTCCTAACGTGCC
>NW_017075777.1:0-265 GCF_001483705.2 Eufriesea mexicana | reverse complement strand
TGGCACAAAATCCAAAGCCATAGTTAGCAAACATATCCCAACCTAACCATACCAAACGTTACAACCTAGCGTACCATGGCCACTATTGGTGGCCTCCGCAGAAAAAAGCAGCACATGTTAGAGGAGGGCTGATCACAGAAATACATAGATCAGCGGTGTATAGCGGAAAAGTCAACTCTACTACAACCAAGCCTAATCAAAACCAATCCAAACCAAACGTAACATAACTCAACCTAAAGTGCCGAGATCAATATTGCTGGCCTAC
>NW_017075776.1:0-265 GCF_001483705.2 Eufriesea mexicana | reverse complement strand
CGTTATGATAGGCAACGTTCGGTTAGGATGCAACTAATTTTTGCGTTATACATGTCTATTCGGGGATATCTGCGCTCTACTGTTCTCTAATATGTGCTGCATGGCGCAGGGGAGGCCTGCAATAAAAGTCTCTGATCGTCAGGTTTGTTTATTCTACGTTTGATTAGATTAGGTTAGATCAGGTTAGGTCAGGATATCATTGACTTTTGTGCCATACGCTGCTATTCTGCGGATTCCTGCGCTCTATATTGCTCTACCACACACA
>NW_017075775.1:0-265 GCF_001483705.2 Eufriesea mexicana | reverse complement strand
CCATCCATCCATACATGCACCCATCCACACATACATCCATCCATACATCCATACATACATCTACACACACATCAATACGTTCATCCATCGACACATACAATCATCCATCCATACATCCATCCACCAATCCTTCCATCCATCCATACATCCAAACATACATCAATACATACATCCATCCATGCTTACATCCATACATATATATATACATACATCCACACATCCGTACATCCATACATTCGTACATCTATACATCCATACATCCATA
>NW_017075774.1:0-265 GCF_001483705.2 Eufriesea mexicana | reverse complement strand
CTGATAATCTAAGTCCATCAGCAATTGCCGAATATTCTGTGGACAGAGCAATTATAGCTGCAGAAATAGCCATACGTCAATACAGAACTCAGTATAACCATCGAGAGGACACTTTGGCCAATTGATCAATCAGTTCGCTGAGGCCTTGAATTCTATAGCAATTCCAGAATGACAAGAGACATGCCCTTTGTCGCTTGAGACAATAATAATTTAAAGAACATTCCTGAGTAGTGCCATCATCGACTATCTGTAGCCGCTGGATCAA
>NW_017075773.1:0-265 GCF_001483705.2 Eufriesea mexicana | reverse complement strand
AGAGCACTATAGGGCATAAAAATACACCTAATAGCAGACCGCAGCACTAAAGTTCAAGCTATCGTCTCCTAACCTAAGGAATTGTAATATAACCAAACGTAACCTATCTCAACCTAACGTGCAGCGACCGCTACTGCTGGCCATGAAGGAGCCAAGCAGAACACATTAGCATAGAGTATATAATATATATAATATATATAATATATAATCGCAGTGTATATCGGAAAAGTCAAAGCTACCCAAATCTAACCCAGACCATCAGAAC
>NW_017075772.1:0-265 GCF_001483705.2 Eufriesea mexicana | reverse complement strand
ATGGATGTATGGATGTATGGATGTATGGATGTACGTATGGATGTATGTACGGGTGTATATATGTATGCATGTATGGATGTGTGGGTGGATAAGTGGATGGGTGGATGGACGGCTGGATGGACGTATGGATCGGTGGATGTGTTGATGGGAGGATGTACGGATGCATGCATGTATCGATGTGTGGGTGGATGAATGGACGGTTGGACGGACGGAAGAGTGGATGAATGGATGTGTAGATGTCCGAATGGATGGATGGATGGGTGGG
>NW_017075771.1:0-265 GCF_001483705.2 Eufriesea mexicana | reverse complement strand
TCACGTTCCCGCCCGATAAGACACCGGTACTCCCCGAAGCAGCCGTGCCTGGTTAGCACATCTCTCAGACGGAAAGTGTGCCGGCAGCCGCTCCGCGCCCACGCATCGAGCACTGGGAGCACAGCCCCGATCAGCCGGTGCTGCCAGCTGCTCTGCTTCCTCAGCCGAGCTCGCCAGGCGGTCATTACGGGCAGTCGGACCATTCGCCACATCGAAACAGCCCCTTCTGCAGGTGCATCGTCGGCGCCCCGGTAGAGGAGTCCGC
>NW_017075770.1:0-265 GCF_001483705.2 Eufriesea mexicana | reverse complement strand
TACAATTAAAATTAAACTATTCCTAAATCATTGGAGTGCCACCAATATTTTCGAAAGTCTATTCCCGTCACGCGTGCCACGGATTCGCGTCATCATTGACGCAGATAGTCTTCAGGAAATCCTGAGGAACGATCATCGGCGTCAGTGTGATTACCTCACTCCGCGATACGTTTCCCGCGCGTCATTTGCATAAATAACCGGTGGGAGGGGGTGGAAGAAAAATGGACAGACGGAGTGGCTCCTCGTGATGGATGTCATTGCGAAG
>NW_017075769.1:0-265 GCF_001483705.2 Eufriesea mexicana | reverse complement strand
TACGGGTGGATGGACTTATGGATGGGTGGTTTTATGTATGAATGGATGTATGAATGTATGGATCTATGGCTGGACGGATATACGGATGGATGGATGTATGGATGTGTGGATGTATGGATGTTTATATGTAAGGATGTATGGGGGTATGAATGTATGGATTACGAATGTATGGATCTACGGATGTGTGGATGTATGGTTGTATATATGTATGTATGTATGGATGGATTAATGAATGAATGGATGGATGTACGGATGTATGTTTGGA
>NW_017075768.1:0-265 GCF_001483705.2 Eufriesea mexicana | reverse complement strand
TTGGTCATTCCAAGGCTGCTGTGGAATAAGAATCATAGCTGCATGGATTATCACAAGTGCTTTAGTGTTTTGCAGACGGCTTTACTCATGATCATTCTAAAACTGCTATGGAACATGAATGATCATAGGATAGATTAATGCAATACCTATGATACAATGAAGATGGCTGTAATCAGTGCCATATGGTCAATTGTCAATTTTTCTGGCGGTAATTTATATATCCGATGGTTCTTCTAGAATTTTTATAGTATTCAGATGATCAGAG
>NW_017075767.1:0-265 GCF_001483705.2 Eufriesea mexicana | reverse complement strand
ATTAATTAATTAGGGACAAATTTATATCGAAAAATATATTGGAAAGTTCTTGAAGGATCTGTCGTCACGATACAATTATAAAAGTTCATAAATTAATCGCAGGAATTGAGTAATTAATTAATATTGTAATAAAAATTCCAAAAGGAACAGTCAGCGCTACCTATAATATTTATCTGGAAGCTTGTGCTCCGTTAGTTCCAGATAAGAATTATAGGTAGCGCTGACTGTTCCTTTTGGAATTTTTATTAAAATATTAATTAATTAC
>NW_017075766.1:0-265 GCF_001483705.2 Eufriesea mexicana | reverse complement strand
CTATAGCCATAGCAATTCCATACAATCTGTCTGGAATATTCAATTTTATTGACATTTTCATCTGATATCGTGGTGAGCTTACTTTCTTGGATAAATACGGAGCAAAGATTCTATTGGCGTGCTATAGCCATTGCAATGATATAGATTCTGGCTTGAAAATACAATATTATTGATATCTTCGTTTAATATCGTGGTGAGCCTTCTTTCTTGCATAAATAAGGAGGAAGAATTCTATTGGCGTGCTATAGCCATTGCAATGCTATAG
>NW_017075765.1:0-265 GCF_001483705.2 Eufriesea mexicana | reverse complement strand
GCGGCCTATTCTCCAAGCTATAACAGATTATACATTTTGAATAGACCTATTCTCTGGCAAGTAAATGGATGTACTTGCCATTGGGCTGCAGGCGTTAGGCCATCTATTCACCAAGCTATAAGGGGTTATTGATTTTGAGCAGACCTCTTCTCTGGCAAGTAGATGGCTGTACTTGCCATTGGCTGAACGCGTTAGGCGATCAATTCACCAAGCTATAGCAGGTTATAGATTTCCAATAGACCTATTCTCTGGCAAGTAGATGGCT
>NW_017075764.1:0-265 GCF_001483705.2 Eufriesea mexicana | reverse complement strand
ATGCAAGAGTACTTGAAGCTCGGTCACATGTCCGAAGTCCCGCCGGCACAATTAACCAACGACGGTTATTACCTGCCCCATCACGGAGTTGTAAAGGCTAGCACGACCAAACTACGGGTGGTGTTCCATGGATCGGCAACCACGACCTCAGGCCTATCCTTGAATGACGCGCTACACACTGGTCCAAAGATCCAAGACGATTTGCTCCACATACTCCTCCGATTCCGCATCCACCGATATGTCCTCACCGGCGACATCGAGAAGA
>NW_017075763.1:0-265 GCF_001483705.2 Eufriesea mexicana | reverse complement strand
CGAGCACAGTAGAGCGCATAAATCCGCCGAATAACAATCTTTGCCGAGAAGGTCAAAGCTACCAAAACCTAATGCATACAACCATAGCATAACCTAACGAAGCCTAACTCAACCTGCCTTGTCGAGACCACTACTGCTGGCATCCCCAGAGACAAGCCGAACACATTAGAGCACAGTATGGAGCAGAAGTTCCACGAATAGCAGTGTATAGCGCAAAAGTCAAAGTTATCTTATCCTAGCCCAACCAAACGTAACATAACCCAGC
>NW_017075762.1:0-265 GCF_001483705.2 Eufriesea mexicana | reverse complement strand
AATATTTGAGGTTATATCTTCTATCATCTTAATACACAAAATGGTGGGCAAATTTAACCTATCTTTTCGCATATATCTTTTTAGCGATTCTACAATGTTTTCTTCATGCAATCCCTTTTCCAAGATTTCACGAAATCTAACCTCGCCACTCCAAAATTCTGCTATAATTCACGAAATCTAACCTCACCACTCCAAAATTCTACTATATTTGACGAAATCTAACCTCACTACTTCAAAATTCTGCCATTTCACGAAACCTAACCTC
>NW_017075761.1:0-265 GCF_001483705.2 Eufriesea mexicana | reverse complement strand
TGCAATGGCTATACCATGCCCATAGAATCTTTCCAGATTATTTATGCAACAAAATTAGCTCACCACGACATTAGTCGAAAATGGCAATGAAATTGAATTTTGCTGCCATATTCGATATCATTGCAAAGGCTATAGCATGCCAATAGGATCTTTCCTCGTTATATATGCAACAAAATTAGCTCTCCACGATATTAGTCGAAATTGTCCATAAAATTGAATTTTCCAGTCAGATTCTACAGCACTGTAATGGCTGTAGCATGCCCAT
>NW_017075760.1:0-265 GCF_001483705.2 Eufriesea mexicana | reverse complement strand
ATTTCAGCTCTCCACATTGCTCTACTGGAATTTGCTCGACTCTGGCGAGGCGAGCAATAGTGGTAGTGGCACGCTAGGTATTGATAGGTTACGTTTGTGTAGGTTAGGTTTGGTGAAGTTAGGTTAGGATAGCTCGGTCCTTCGTGCTTTACACTGCTATTCGTTGGATTTCTGTGATCTACTGCGCTCTACCATATTCTGCTTGGCTCTGGGGATGCCAGCAGTAGTGGTCTCGGCACGATAGGTTGAGTTATGCGATGTTTGC
>NW_017075759.1:0-265 GCF_001483705.2 Eufriesea mexicana | reverse complement strand
TATAGCACTGCAATGGCTACAGCACGTCAATAGAATCTTTTCTCCTTATTTATCGAAGAAAGACAGCTATCCACGATATTAGTCGAAAATGACAATAAAATTGAGTTTTGCAGCCAGATTCTATAGCACTGCAATGACCATAGCACGCCGATAGATTCTTTCCTCATTATATATGCCAGAAAGCTAGTTCGCCACGATATTTGTCGAAAATGTCAATAAAGTTGAATTTTCGAGGAAGATTCTATAGCATTACAATGGCTATAGC
>NW_017075758.1:0-265 GCF_001483705.2 Eufriesea mexicana | reverse complement strand
GAGTCGTGAAGAGCTTAGTGGGAGCGCAGAAATCCACTGAATAACGTTGTGTACCGCGAAAGTTGAGGTTACCAAAACTAACCCAAACAAACGTAGTATAGCTCAACCTAACGTGTCGCGGCCTCTCCTGATCCAAGCAGAATTTACTACAGCAGGGTAGAAAGTAGAAACCCAAAGAATCGGCGTTTGTAGCAGGTGAGAAAAAGCTGGCCATACCTAATCCAAACAAATGAAACCTAACGAAACGAAGCCTAACACAACGTAA
>NW_017075757.1:0-265 GCF_001483705.2 Eufriesea mexicana | reverse complement strand
ATGCATGGATGTATGTATGTATTGATGGACGTATGGATGTATGGATGGATGGATGAATTGGTGTACGGATGTATGAATGGATGGTTGTATGGATATATGGTGAACGTATGGATGTATGTATAGATTACGTATGGATGTATGCATGGATGGATGTATGGATGGATGCATGTATGAATCGACGGATTAACGTATGTGTGGATGCATGGATGTATATATGTATGGATGTATATATATATGGATGTATGTATGGATGGATGTATCGAAG
>NW_017075756.1:0-265 GCF_001483705.2 Eufriesea mexicana | reverse complement strand
TATCGTGCTGAGCTAACTGTCGTGCATAAATACGCAGGAAGGATTCCATTGGCGTGCTATAGCCATTGCATTGCTATAGGATCTTTCTGGAAAATTCGGTTTTACTGGCATTTTCGACTAATGTGGTGAGCTAACTGTCTTTCATAAATATGGAGGAAATATTCTATTGGCGTGCCATAGCCATTGCGGTGCTGTATATTCAGGCTGGAAAATACAACTTTATTGGCATTTTCGACTAATATCGTGGTGAGCTAACTTTCTTTCA
>NW_017075755.1:0-265 GCF_001483705.2 Eufriesea mexicana | reverse complement strand
GCAATTTTACTGACATTTTCGACTAATACTGTGGTGAGCCACCGTTCTTGCATAAATAAGGAGCAAAGATTCTATTGGCGTGCCACAGCAGTTGGAATGCCATAGAATCTGCCTGGAAAGTTCTATTTTATTGACATTTTCGAATAATATCGTGGTGAGCTTACTTTCGTGCATATGTAAGGAGGAAAGATACTATTCGCCAGCTATAGCCGTCCCAATGTTATATAATCTGCCAAGGAAGTTCAATTTTATTGACAGTTTCGTC
>NW_017075754.1:0-265 GCF_001483705.2 Eufriesea mexicana | reverse complement strand
TAGGTTAGGTTAGGTCTGGTTAGGCTACGATATCTTCTACTTATATGCGATACACTGGTATTCGGTGAATGTCTGCGCTCTGCATTGATCTACTATATTCTGCTCGTCTCTGGGGAGGCGAGCAATAGTTGTAGTGAAGGTAGGTTTCTGTTATGTTACGATTGGTTTGCACATGTTAGGCAATACTTGGAAAAGTTGGCTATCACTTTCGAGCTATACACTGCTTTTCGGTCGATTTCTGTGATCTATAGTGCTCTGCTACATT
>NW_017075753.1:0-265 GCF_001483705.2 Eufriesea mexicana | reverse complement strand
ATTCATCCATCCATCCATACATCCATCCATTCATTCAGCCATCCCTACATACAAACATACATCTATACATCCATACATCCATACATATATACATCCATACATACATATATCTCTACATCCATACATACATCCATAGATAAATCCATACATACATACGTACATACATCCATACATCCATCCATACATGCATCCATACGAACGACCTTCCATCCATCAATGCATCCGTTCTTCCACCCATCCTTTCACCCACCCTTTAGTCCTCCCA
>NW_017075752.1:0-265 GCF_001483705.2 Eufriesea mexicana | reverse complement strand
GGGTGGATTGGTGGATGTATGTATGGATGTATGCATGGATGTACGTATGGATGCATTTACGGACGTAGCTATGGATGTATGTATGGAAGAGTCAGTGGCCGTATGCATGGATGTATGGATGTATGTATGGACGTACGTAGGGATGAACGAGTGCATGGATGGAGGGATTTGTGGATGTATTGATGTGCGGATGTATGGATGTATGGAAGTATGGATGGATGGATGTATTAATGTATGGACGTTTGTATGTATGGATGTATGAATG
>NW_017075751.1:0-265 GCF_001483705.2 Eufriesea mexicana | reverse complement strand
CTGACAGTACGGTGCTTAGTACATTCACCCATATAGCACTGTAGCCATTGGATAAGATTGCTCAATGAAGATATCGATTTTATAGCATTCCTATAATGATATAATACTGGTCCATTATCCCTCGCTGCATTAACAATTGAGAACACAGTACTGAGTACAGCCATCTTCACGTTATGGTAAAGGTTGCATAAAATTATTCACGGATAATTTCGGTTCAAGGCAATTCTAGAATAATCAAAGTGTATTGCGGTTAATGCTAGAGATA
>NW_017075750.1:0-265 GCF_001483705.2 Eufriesea mexicana | reverse complement strand
TGACGATAATTATATTAAGAACATCGAAATAAAATTATTCTATTCGTTCGTTTCCCACGCAAAATCACGATTTTCTTTTTTAATTTTAGCATAAAGAGTATCAGTGAACTTATAAAAATCTAAGTAGAGCTTCGAAATGCATCTTCATAACGAAGAAATCTTCGAGGCCAAAGGGTTAAAGTATTGTTTATTAATGAAATACAGTTTTGAAACTGTCATTTATTATAAAATATATTTATAATATTTACAAAAGGAAAAAAGATTA
>NW_017075749.1:0-265 GCF_001483705.2 Eufriesea mexicana | reverse complement strand
ATGTAAGAAGGTATGGATGTGCGCATGTATGGATGTATGGACGTATGGATGTATGGATGTACGGATGTATGGATGTACGGATGAATGGATGTATGGATGGATGTTTGGATGTATGGACGTATGGATTTGTGGATGTATGTATGTATGGATGTACGAATGTATGCATGTACGGATGTATGGATGTATGGATGTATATCTGTAAGGATGTATGGGTGGTTGGATGTATGAGTGGATGGATGTATGGATGGATGAATGCATGGATGTG
>NW_017075748.1:0-265 GCF_001483705.2 Eufriesea mexicana | reverse complement strand
GGGCAATTTATTTTGAGTTATGGTACGTTTGGCTAGGTTAGGTATAGGTCAGGTTAGGTTAGGTTATCATCAACTTTTGTACTATACGCTGCTCTTCGGTGGATTCCTGCGATCTACGTTGCGCTAATATACTCCGCTCGGCTCAGTGGAAGCGGGCAATAGTGTCCTCGGCACGATAGCATATGTTAGGTTACGTTTGGTTATATCACGTTTGGTTAGGTTAGGATACGATAGCCTTGACTTTTGTGCTATACACTGCTATCCG
>NW_017075747.1:0-265 GCF_001483705.2 Eufriesea mexicana | reverse complement strand
TCTCTTTATTCTGGCTGGTTTCGTGTGAAGGCATATGCCGAGTATGTGTGTCACTGTCCTTTTCTCTCTCCTTATTGCAACCTTAGTGCCGAAGGTGTTAGTTCTTAACTCAATGGCGTCTAGATATCTTGATGTCTTTAGGAATTCGTGGATGTACAGTCAGCCGTTTCCCATTCTATCCTCCGCGAACTCGCGGACGCCGTGTCCTTGTGAAGTTAATTGCCTCCATCTCTCGGTCTACTGTTTTTTCAAGGTAATGCGCGCG
>NW_017075746.1:0-265 GCF_001483705.2 Eufriesea mexicana | reverse complement strand
TGTGCAGTCGAGTACGGTATAGCGCCGAATATTATCGATTAACCTGGAATAGCACCGCTTCGAACAGCACAGCTACAAACAGCCGCGATGCAGCTCTAGAGCACAGCAGAGCACAGCTCGGTTAGTGATACCACAGAAAAGCATCAAATATTACAGTTTCCTGACCTTACGTTACCCAACCTCAACCAACACATCGAAATCCAAACAAACATTACTAATCCTTCCCCACCTATCCTAAGCAAAGAGGAGCGAGGAAGAGTGCGTG
>NW_017075745.1:0-265 GCF_001483705.2 Eufriesea mexicana | reverse complement strand
TGGTCAGGTTAGGTCAGGTAAGGGTTGGGGAGGATAGCTTTGACTTTTGTGCTGTGCACTGCTATTCGGCAGGTATCTGCGCTCTTCTGTGCCCTTGTATTCTCTCTGCTCTTCTTCGAGGTGGCGAGCAATAGTGGTCTCGGAAAGTTAGTTCCGGTTAGGTTGCGTTTGGTAAGGTTACGTTAGATTGGGTCGGGTTACAATAGCTTTGGCTTTTCTGCTACTCTCTGCCATTATATGGGCTTCGGCGCTCTACTCTTCTGTA
>NW_017075744.1:0-265 GCF_001483705.2 Eufriesea mexicana | reverse complement strand
GAGAGTTAAAGGTGTCATATGGAATAATTGTTAATCCTACGTGTTTGCACTGTCGATAAGCGAAGAACCAATGCACAGTTGCATCTGTATGCATATTTGACAACCTCTAAGGGCTCATTATATAAGCAAGCAAACTGTATTACTCGTCGTTAGTCAGAAAGAGAAACGAAGTAAACAGCACGTGTACAGTTCAGTCGCTGCTATAAAATAAAGGTATTTAAAAGAATAAAATCCACTGTCCCAATTCCTGGCTAATAACAAAAGC
>NW_017075743.1:0-265 GCF_001483705.2 Eufriesea mexicana | reverse complement strand
TTTGCTCACCACGGTGTTAGTCGAAAATGTCAATAAAATTGAATTTTCCAGCAAGATTCTATACTAGTCCAATGGCTATAGCACGCCAATAGAACCTCTCCTTCTAATTTATGCAAGGAAGATAGCTCACACCGATATTAGTCGAAAATGTCAATAAAATTGAATTCGCCAGCCAGATTCTATTGCATTGCGATGTCTATAACACGCCAAAAGGATCTTTCCTCTTTACCTATGCAATGAAGTTAGTTCATAACGCTATTAGTCG
>NW_017075742.1:0-265 GCF_001483705.2 Eufriesea mexicana | reverse complement strand
TTGTTTTGTTTTCATATTTTTAATAAAAATTAAGTGTTTATGTAGAATTAAAAAGAAAATTGTTTTTAGTAGGTTTTCGAAACGTAACCCTCCTTTTTGTGCTGGCTCTGGGCCTCATACAACACGGTTTCACGCAATACGACATTTTCTAGGAACCTATCTACCGTGTTATAGGAGGGTTACCTGTATTTGGAAGACTGAATCGTGGATTTGCACTGTGTTCAATTTTCTCCTTTTATAAGACCAACACTCACTCGAAAATAGA
>NW_017075741.1:0-265 GCF_001483705.2 Eufriesea mexicana | reverse complement strand
TGCTGGGCTCTGGGGAGGCCAGAAATTGTGGTCGCGCCACGTAAGTTTGAGCTATGTTACGTTTGTTAAGGTTTGGTTGTGTTTGGCAATTATAGTCGTGACTTTTGTGCTATACACAGCCTTTCGGTGGCTATCTGCGCTCTACTGTGGTCTAGTGTATTTTGCTTGGCTCTGTGGAGGCCAGCAATATTGGTCTCGGCACGTTATGTTGATTTACACTACGTTCGAATAGGTCAGGTACGGGCGCGATAGCTCAGGATGCGTT
>NW_017075740.1:0-265 GCF_001483705.2 Eufriesea mexicana | reverse complement strand
CTCTCCACTAGTGTGCTCTGCTTGGCTCTATGATGACCAGCACTAGTGGTCGCGGCACGTTGGATTGAGTAAGGTTACGTTCGGTTCTGCCACTAAATGCTATGTTAGGAGAGTCAGACTTTGACTTTAGCGCTATAGACCGACATTAGTTGGATTCCTGCACCCTTCTGTGCCCCAATATTTTCAGCTTGCATCTGGGATGGCCAGCAATGGGGGTCCCGGTACGTTAAGTTGTGGCAGGTTACGTTCAGTTAGTTTGGGCTAG
>NW_017075739.1:0-265 GCF_001483705.2 Eufriesea mexicana | reverse complement strand
CTGCTATTCGGTTGATACCTGCGCTCTGCAGTGCTGAACTGTATTCTGCATAGCTCCAGGGAGACCAGCAGTAGTTGCCGCGGCACGTTTGGTTGGGTCACGTTACGTTTTGTTAGGTTAGGTTAGGTAGGGTTTGTCCAGGAAATCTTTGGCTTTTGAAATCTACGCGGTTCATCGGTCGATTTCTGCGTTCTACATTGCCCTACTTTACTCTGCTTGGCTCTAGGGAGACCAGAAATTGCGGTCGTGGCACGCTTGGTTCAGT
>NW_017075738.1:0-265 GCF_001483705.2 Eufriesea mexicana | reverse complement strand
ACCTCTATTCCGCGCCTCCACAGGGTCGAGTAGAGTACAGTAGAGCAATGTAGAGCGCTGAAATCCACCGTGTAGCAGAGAATGTAACAAAAGTCGAGAATTTCCTAACCAAAAGGGGCCCAACCATACCTGGCCTAACCAAACCGAACCAAACATCGCAAAACAGAACATAAGTAGCCGAGATCACTACTGCTGGTATCCCAAGGGACAAGCAGAGTACAGTAGAGCGCAGTAGGTGACAGAAATCCACCGAATAACAGAGAAC
>NW_017075737.1:0-265 GCF_001483705.2 Eufriesea mexicana | reverse complement strand
TGTAGCTTTGACTTTTGTGCTATCCACTGCTATACGTTGGGCTTCTGCCTTCTAGCGTGCTCTTGTATGTTCTGCTTGGCACTGGGGACGCCAGCAATAGTGTCCATGGCACGTTAGGTTGAGCTATCCCACGTTTGGATACGTTTGCACTAAACTGCTATACTTCGATTTCTGCGTTCTGCTACGTTCTATTATTTTCTGGTCGCCTCTGGGGTAGCCAGTAACAGTGGTCTCGGCCCCTTAGGTTTGGTTATGTTATGTTTCG
>NW_017075736.1:0-265 GCF_001483705.2 Eufriesea mexicana | reverse complement strand
GGTTTATATATATGATGGTATTTTATATATATAATGGTTTATAATATATTCACATTCCAGATATGACAGACTTATAATTCGTCATTATTCAACATCACGGGTATGGTATACGGTACTTTAATGGGAAAAAACTGCGAAACGTGTATAATCGATAAATCTGCAATTGAGAAATGGATATAGAATGCGAGGTGCCGAAAAGAAGCTCATTTCTTCTGGGAGAAATTTTGAATTAGTCATTTTAATTTTGAAATTACCATGTTATATA
>NW_017075735.1:0-265 GCF_001483705.2 Eufriesea mexicana | reverse complement strand
TGCCGGAGCCTGGGAGGCCAGTGATAGTGGCCTCGGCACGTTAGTTTTGTTAAATTTCTTATCCCTGTGAAATGTAGGGAAGGTATGGCCAGGATTACTTTGACTTTGCGCTGTACACTGCTACACGGTTAATTCCTGCATTCAACATTGCCCTACTGTGCTCTGCTCGACCTGGGGAGGCGAGAATTCATGGGTGTAGCAGGTAAGTTTGAGTTGGGTTACGTTTGGTATTGTGAGGTTTGGTTAAGTTTGACTAGGATAGCTC
>NW_017075734.1:0-265 GCF_001483705.2 Eufriesea mexicana | reverse complement strand
ATTTTGTATCATAATTTGGTATTAAAAATAGTTATATAATAGTATTATATGAACTACTTATCACTCGGACTGATTAATTCCACGGAACAAAAATCAGAAATTAATTTTAAATATTAAAAATTCAATTAATCGAGTTTACTTGAGGAATAAAATTTAATGAACTACTATTTTCAACATTCGATCAACTAGAAATGAAATAAAGTATCTGTTGGTATGTTAGAAATGTGAATTTATGTGAATAGAGTTAGGAACAGGAGCGAAAAGT
>NW_017075733.1:0-265 GCF_001483705.2 Eufriesea mexicana | reverse complement strand
TGTGTATGGATGCATGTGTGGACGAATGGATGGATGTATGTATGGATGTGTGTATGGGTGTATATATGGATGCATGGATGTACGCATCCACGTATGTATGGATGGATGGTTGTATGGTTGGACGGATTTCTGGATGTATAAATGTGTGAATCTATGGATGTAGGGATGGATGTATGTATGGATGTATGTATATATGTAAGTGTGGATGTATGCATGGAGGTATGTATGGATGTATGTATGGTTGTTTGTATGGATGTATGTATGG
>NW_017075732.1:0-265 GCF_001483705.2 Eufriesea mexicana | reverse complement strand
AAATATACACATTTACATACGTGTATCGAAAAATTTACGTACCCCTAATATTAGAGGTACCAACCTAGTCAAAATTTTTATTTTCAGACCTCTTGCTGCTGTACTTATTACCAAAAATATACAGCTTTATTAATAATAATTGAGTTATTATAATTCGTGTATATTAAATATAGATAACATCGCAGATTGTCAACCCTTTGCACTCGATGAATTTTTCGTTACAGGAAAATAATAATTCGAAGACTCTCTGCCATACAGTGGACGA
>NW_017075731.1:0-265 GCF_001483705.2 Eufriesea mexicana | reverse complement strand
TGACAGTTTCGGTTATTATCGTGGTGAGCTACCTTTCTTGCCTAAATAAGCAGGGTAGATACTCTTGGCGTGGTGTAGACATCGCAATGATATAGAGTGTGGTTGCAAAATTCAATTTTATTGACATTTTCGACTGTTATCGTGGTGACCTATCTTTCTCGCATAAATAAGGAGGAAAGGTTGTATTGGCGTGCAATAGGCGTTGCAATGCTATAGAATGTTCCTGGAAAATTCAATTTTATTGACATTTTCGACTAATTACGTG
>NW_017075730.1:0-265 GCF_001483705.2 Eufriesea mexicana | reverse complement strand
GTATATTACGGTTATACCATTAGAAGCGTCCAATTGACAGTGCGGCACCTGTTATATCCACCATTATAGCTATGTTACCGTTGGGTCAACCTGCTCAACCATGATATAAGTACTATAGCAATTCTACAATGACCAAATATAGATCCATCGTCCGTCCCGGCATTAAAAATTGACAACACAGTACTGAGCAAAGCCATCATCTCTGTATTGTTGCCGTTGGCTTACCTTGTTCAATGAGAATGTACGTTACATAGAAATACTGGAA
>NW_017075729.1:0-265 GCF_001483705.2 Eufriesea mexicana | reverse complement strand
TAACCAAACGAAACATGAACCAACCTAACGTGCCGAGACCATTATTGCTGGCCTCCGCGGATGAAAGCGGGGTATACAAGAGCACAGCAGGGCGCAGAAATCCACCGCATTGCAGCTCATAGCAGAAAAGTCACAGATATCTTGACCATACCTAACCCAAATTAACCTAACCGAAAGTAACATAACACCGCATGACGTGCCAATACCACTATAGCTGTACTCCCCAGAGACAAGCGGGTGATAACAGAGCAACGCAGAGCGCAGA
>NW_017075728.1:0-265 GCF_001483705.2 Eufriesea mexicana | reverse complement strand
GGCTCTGGGAAGGCAAGCAATAATGATTTCGGCACGTTATGTTGAGTCAGGTTTTGTTCGGCTTGGTTGGGTTAGGACATGTTTGGTTACGATAGCTTCTACTTTTGTGCTGTACAATGCTATTCGGTGGATTTCTGCTCTCTACTGCGATCTAATATGTCCTGCCTTGATTTGGGAATGCTTGAAACCGTGGCCGCGGCGTGTTAGGTTGAGGTAGGTTACGTTTGGTTAGGTTAGGTTTGTTTGGCTTTGGTTAGCATATCTT
>NW_017075727.1:0-265 GCF_001483705.2 Eufriesea mexicana | reverse complement strand
ATTGATGTACGGATGTATGGAGGTATGGATGGATGGATGGATGTATTAACGTATGGATGGGTGCATGTATATCTGGATGGATTTGTGGATGGGTGGATGTATGGATGTATGTATGGGTGTATGTATGGATGTTTGTATGGATGTATGTATGTATGGATGTATGGATGTATGGATGTATGTATGCATGGATGTATATACGGGTGCTTGTATGGATGTATGTATGTATGGATGTAGGGATGTATGGATGTATGGATGTATGGATGAA
>NW_017075726.1:0-265 GCF_001483705.2 Eufriesea mexicana | reverse complement strand
CACACTGCAGTGCGCAGGATTTCTGCACACTATTGTGCTCTAGTACACCCTGCTTGTCTCTGTCGATGCAAGAAATAGTGTTCTCTTCGTGTTAGGTTGAGTTTGGTTACGTTTGGCTCGCTTAGCATATGCTACTTTGACTCTTGTGCTATGCACCGCCATTCGGTTAACTTCTTCGTTCTAATGCGCTCTAATATGCTCCTCAATGCCTCTGTGGTGGCTAGCAATCGAAGTCTCGGCATGTTAGGTGGAATTAGGGTTCGTT
>NW_017075725.1:0-265 GCF_001483705.2 Eufriesea mexicana | reverse complement strand
TAGTCGAAAATGTCAATAAAATTGAACTTTCCAGCCAGATTCTATAGCATTGCGGCGGCTATAACACGCCAATTGAATCCTTCCTCTTTATTTATGAAAGAAAGATAGCTCACCACGATATTCGTCGAAAATGTCACCATAATTGTACTTTCTAGACAGGTTCTACAGCATTGCAATGGCTATAGCGCGCCAAAAGGATCTTTCCTGCATACTTACGCAACGAAGTTACCTCACCACGATATTAGTCGAAAATGTCAATAAAATT
>NW_017075724.1:0-265 GCF_001483705.2 Eufriesea mexicana | reverse complement strand
TAATTATTACTGTTATTAGTACAGCACGCACTGCTATAAAATATTTGTGATAATTGATAGAATGAACTACATAAACTCCATAATGTTACGTTATAGGACAGGATACAGATTACTCTTGTCAATCGATAGGATTTTACGAATAAATAAACGAAAAACAATAAACACTGAATTTTTATTATACTCTCGTCATTTTGTCTATGGGAATATGTTTAATATTAAATCAGTATCTATCGATATTTATGTGTGATATTGGTGAAAAATTCTT
>NW_017075723.1:0-265 GCF_001483705.2 Eufriesea mexicana | reverse complement strand
ACGTAGATCGCAGGAATCTACCGAAGACCAGAGCATAGTACAAAAGTTCAAGATGCCCTAACCTGACCTGACCTGGGTCTAACCCATCAAACGTAGCACAACTCAAAATGAAGTGCCCGAACACAGCTGCTGGCATCCCTGCAACCGAGCAGAATGCAGCAGAGCAATGTAGATCACAGGAGCCAATCGAAAAGCAGTATACAGGATGAAAGTCAAGGTAACACTAACCAAACTTAACATAACCTCACCCAACTTAACGTGCAAA
>NW_017075722.1:0-265 GCF_001483705.2 Eufriesea mexicana | reverse complement strand
CGGAGGGCTCCTATGGACGCTTAGAAATTTTGCGTTTGTGACACGGAGGGCTGCTATGGGCGCATAGAAATTTTGTGTTTGTGACATGAAGGATGCCTACAGGCGCTTAGAAATTTTGCATTTGTGACATGGAGAGCGTCTATAGGCGCTCTGCATAATTTATCTTTCTGACACGGAGGGCGCTTGTTTTCACAAAAATGGCGCACGTCGTATCTCAATTCTCGTCGTATGGTATGGCCGCTACGTATCAAAATCTGCCGTAGTC
>NW_017075721.1:0-265 GCF_001483705.2 Eufriesea mexicana | reverse complement strand
GTGCTATAGCAATTGCAATGCTCTGGAATCTGGTTGGAAAACTCAATTTTATTGTCATTTTCGCCTAACATCGAGGTGAGCTATCTTTCTTGCTTAAATAAGGAGGAAGGATTCAATTCACTTGCTATAGCCGTCGCAGTGCTATGGAATCTGGCTGGAGAGTTCAATTCTATTGCCATTTTCGACTTATATTGTGGTGAGGTAGCTTGCTTGCATAACTAAGGAGGTCCGATTCTATTGGCGCGCTATAGGCATTGCATGCTGT
>NW_017075720.1:0-265 GCF_001483705.2 Eufriesea mexicana | reverse complement strand
GATATAAGTCGAAAATGTCAACAAAATTGAACTTTCCAGCCAGATTCCATAGCATTGCGACGGGAATAGCACGCCAATTGAATCTTTCCTCCTTACCTATGCAAGGAAGATAGGTCACCACGATATTAGTCAAAAATGTTAATAAAATTCTATTTTCCAGGAGGATTCTACAGCATGCAATGCCTATCGCACGCCACAAGAATCGTTCCTTCTTAGTTATGCAAGAAAGAAAACTCACCACAATATTAGACGAAGATGTCAATAA
>NW_017075719.1:0-265 GCF_001483705.2 Eufriesea mexicana | reverse complement strand
AGTATCCTTGACTTTTATGCCATACACAGCTTTTCGGTGGATTTGTACACTCCACGTTGCTCTCCTATACTCTGCATGACTCTGTGGGGGCCAGTGATTGTGGTCACGGCACGTTGGTTTGATTTACGCTGCGTTCGGTTATGTTAGGTATGATTTGGGCTGGAGATGATTGCATTGACTTTTGCTCTATATACTGCTATTCGGTGGCCTTCTGCACTATACTGTGCTCTAATATGCTGCACCTGGCTCCGGGGAGGCAAGAAAT
>NW_017075718.1:0-265 GCF_001483705.2 Eufriesea mexicana | reverse complement strand
TCTGTTATAGCTTGGTGAATAGTTCGCCCAACACCTTCAATCCTGTGGCAAGCACAGCCATCTGCTTGCCAGACAGTAGGTTTATTGAAAATCTATAATCTGTTATAGCCTGGTGAATACATCGCTAACGCCTTCAATCCAATGGCAAGTACAGCCACCTAGTTTCCAGAGAATAGGTATTGTCAGAACCTATAACCTGCAATATCTTGGTGAATAGATCGTCTAACGCCTTTATTCCAATGGCAAGTACAGCCATCTACTTGCC
>NW_017075717.1:0-265 GCF_001483705.2 Eufriesea mexicana | reverse complement strand
ATCCACCGAATAGCAGTGTTCAGCCCAAAAGTAGTAGCTGCCCTGTCCCAACCCCTCGGAGCGCAATATAATCAAACGTACCATATCTTAGCCGAAGGTGCCGAGACCACTAATGCTGGAATCCGAAGGGCAAAGCAGAATGTACTAGAGCTCAGTGGAGTGCACAGAGCCATCAAATATGAGCGTATAGCATAATAAACATATATGCCCTAACTTAATCTGACCACACCTAACCTATCCAGACTTAACCAAACCAAACCTAACG
>NW_017075716.1:0-265 GCF_001483705.2 Eufriesea mexicana | reverse complement strand
AATCTACCGAATAGCAGTGCATAGCGCAAACGTCAAAGCTATCCATACCTAACCCAACCGAACCCAACCTAACCGAACGTAATCAATCTAAGCCTAACGAGCCGCGACCAGTATTGCTGACCTCCACAAAGTAAAGCATACCATACTAGAGGAGAGTAGAGCGTAGAAATCCATAGAATCTCAGTGTAAAGCGGAAAATTCGAAGCTATCCGCTACAAACCTAACCAACCATAATATAACCAAACGTGACCTAACACAACCTAAG
>NW_017075715.1:0-265 GCF_001483705.2 Eufriesea mexicana | reverse complement strand
CAAATAATTATTTAGGCTATGACAGGTTTAATACTAGGTCTACCTAAATATAGGGGGCACAGACAATAGTAATTCTAGCGATACAAAGATAAATACATTAATTACAGTTCTACCTGCACACAAGTTAACGCTAACTCTTTGAAAGACAGGTATACGTTGTCAATAATTGGAAGAAAGAAAAATTCCGAGTCCATTTTGACTTGGTTGACAGTTTTATTGTCAATGCGACAATTGCCAAAGTTCACACTCCCCTGGACATTGATTG
>NW_017075714.1:0-265 GCF_001483705.2 Eufriesea mexicana | reverse complement strand
GCCAAACAGAAATAGTAAAGCACAGTATAACGCAGAAATCCACCGGACAGCTCTGTCGAGCACAAAAGTCACAGCGATCCTCTCCTAAGATGACCAAGCGTGACATAGCCAAACGTAACATAATAGCACCTGGGTTGCGACGAGCACTACTGCCGGCCTCCCCAGGGACAAGCAGAATGTGGTAGAGCACGGTGGACCGCCGAAACCCACCGAATAGCAGTGTACATCACAAAAGTCAAGGCTTTCCTGTGCAAACGTAATATAT
>NW_017075713.1:0-265 GCF_001483705.2 Eufriesea mexicana | reverse complement strand
AGGCGTTATGCGATCTATTCACCAAGATATAGCAGGTTATATATTTTGAATATACTTATTCTCCGGCAAGTAGATGGCTGTATTTGCCATTGCATTGAATGCGGTAGGCAACCTATTCGCCAAGCTATAACAGATTATATATTTCGAATGTACCTATTCTCTGGCAAGTAGATGGCTGCACTTGACATAGGAATGAAGGCGTTTGGCGATCAATTCACCAAGCAATAACAGGTTGCAGATTTTGAATAGACCTATTTCTCTGGCA
>NW_017075712.1:0-265 GCF_001483705.2 Eufriesea mexicana | reverse complement strand
TCCTAACATAACCCAACCGAACCTAAACTAGCAAAACCTAACCAATCCCAAGTTAACGAGCCGTGACCCGTATTGCTGGCATACGCATAGCCACGCAGAGTATAACAGAGCAGAGTAGAGCGCAGAAATCCACGGAATCGCACGGTCTAGCAGAAAAGTTGAAGCTATACGAACCTAACCAGAGCTAGCATAACCTTACAAAGCTTACCCAATTTCAAAGCATCTTGTCGAGACCACAATTACTGGATTCCCCAGGGCGATGCAG
>NW_017075711.1:0-265 GCF_001483705.2 Eufriesea mexicana | reverse complement strand
TAGAGCAACGTAAATCGCAGAAAGCCACCGAACAGCGTTGTATAACACAATAGTCAAAGCTATCATAACCTACCCAAACGTAATGTGGTCGAGTGTATTCTGACCGAACCTAACGTGCCGAGACCACAATTTCTGGGCGCCCCAGGGCCAAGCAGCATGCAGCAGAGCACAGTATAGTGCAGATATCCGCCCTATGGCAGTGTTTGGCACAAAAGTCGAAGATATGCTCTCCTAACCAAGCCAATCGTAACATAACCAAACGTAG
>NW_017075710.1:0-265 GCF_001483705.2 Eufriesea mexicana | reverse complement strand
CTTTCCTCCTTACTTATGCAAGAAAGATAGCTCACCACGATATTAGTCGAAAATGTCAGTAAACATGAATTTTCCAGCCAGATTCTATAGTATTGTAATGGCCATATCGCGCCTATAGAATATTTCATCCTCATTTCTGCAATACACCTATTTCACCACGATATGAGTCGAAAATGTCAATAAAAATGTATTTTCCAGACTGATTCTATAGCATTGCCATGGCTATAGCGCGCCAATAGAATACTTCATCCCTATTTATGCAAGT
>NW_017075709.1:0-265 GCF_001483705.2 Eufriesea mexicana | reverse complement strand
TTGGTTATGTTACGTTTGGTTAGGTTCGGAGAGAATAGTGTTGGCATTTATGCTATGTAACGCTTTTCGGTGGGCCCCTGTGCCCTATTGTGCACTACTGTCTTCTGCTCGACCCTGGGGAGGCCAGCAATAGTGGTCGCTGCATGTTAGGGTGTGTTAGGTGCCTCTGGTTATGTTACGGTTGGACGGGTTAGGTTAGGCTATCTCCGACTTATGTGCTTTACACTGCAATGCGGCGGCTTTCTGCGCTTGACTGCGCCCTGCT
>NW_017075708.1:0-265 GCF_001483705.2 Eufriesea mexicana | reverse complement strand
AAATGTAAACAAAATTGAATTTCCCATCCATATTCTATAGCATTGCGACGGCTATAGCACGCCCATTGTATCCTTCCTCATTATTCATGAAAGAAAAATAGCTCACCACGATATTAGTCGAAAATGTCAATAAAATTTAATCTTCCAACCACATTCAGTATCACTGCATTGGCTACAGCACGCCAATCGAATTATTCATTCCTATATATGCAAGAAAGTTGGCTCACCACGATATTAGTCGAAAATGTCAATGAAATTGAATTTT
>NW_017075707.1:0-265 GCF_001483705.2 Eufriesea mexicana | reverse complement strand
CAAGAATCAAAGCTGTCCTAGCCTAACCCGAACAAACATAGCACAACGAAGCGTAACCAAACTCATCCTAAGGTGCCTAGACGTCTGTGGTTGGCATCCGCATAGCCAAGCCGAATATACTAGGGCACAGTATAGCGTGGAAGTACACAGAATAGCGGTGTGTAGCATAGAAGCTAAAGCTATCCTAGCCAAGCTTAGCAGAGCCTAACCTAACGAAAAGTAACCTGACTCAACCACACGTGCCACGACCACCATTTCGGGCCTC
>NW_017075706.1:0-265 GCF_001483705.2 Eufriesea mexicana | reverse complement strand
GGTTAGGTTAATCTCGGTCAGGTTAACTTAGACTTTCGTTCTATGCGCTGATATTCGGAGTGTCTCTGTGCTGTGCTGTGCTCTACTTTATTAGGCTTAGCCACCAATATAGGCCGCCTCACGTTATGTTGAGGTAGGCTACGATTGGTTAGGTTATGTTGGCTTGGGTTAGGTCTGGATGGATATGATTTTTGTGCTATTAACTGCAACGCGGAGGATTTCTGCGAACTACTAACCTCTAGTATACTCTACCTGTATCTGTGGC
>NW_017075705.1:0-265 GCF_001483705.2 Eufriesea mexicana | reverse complement strand
TACCGCCTTCCGCCCATACTTCCATCCACCAATCCATCCATCCATCCATGCATCCATGCACACGTCAATACACAGATTCATACATACACGCGTAAATAAATCCATACATACATATACATACATTCTTTCATACATCTATACATGCATACATACGTACATCCATACAAACATCCATACATACATCCAAGCGTACATCCATGCATACATCCATACATACATCCACATAAACATCCATACATACATACATACATCCGTTCATTCGTCT
>NW_017075704.1:0-265 GCF_001483705.2 Eufriesea mexicana | reverse complement strand
ATTGACAGTTTCGACTAATATCGCGGTGAGCTAACTTTCTTGTATAAACAAGGAGGAAAGATAATATTGGCGTGCTACAGCCATTGCAGTGCTGTAGAATCTGCATCGAAAATTCAATTTTATTGTCGTCTTCGACTAATAACGTGGTGAGATAACTTTCTCTCATAAATAAGGAGGAAAGATACTATTGGCGTGCTATAGACATTGCAATGCTGCAGAATCTGGTTGGAAAATCTAATGTTATTGACATTTTCGAACAATATTG
>NW_017075703.1:0-265 GCF_001483705.2 Eufriesea mexicana | reverse complement strand
AGAAAGTTAGCTCACCACAATATTATTCGGAAATGTCAATAAAATTGTATTTTCCAGCTGCATACTATAGCAATGCAATGGCTGTAGCACGCGAGTAGAATCTACCCTCCTTATTTATACAAGAAAGTTAGCTCACCGCGATCTTAGTCGAGAATGTCAATAAAACTGCATTTTCCAGCCACAATCTATATGATTGCAATGGCTATAGCACGCCAATAGAATCTTTTCTACTTATTTATGCAAGAAAGATAACTCACCACGATAT
>NW_017075702.1:0-265 GCF_001483705.2 Eufriesea mexicana | reverse complement strand
CACGCAACCTAACCTAACCGAGCGTAGTATAACTAAACCTAACGTGCCGCAAACACTATTCCTGTCTACCCCAGAGAGAAGGAGAACATGAAAGAGCACAGTTGTGCACATAAGTCCATATAATATTAGTGTTGAATACATATGTCAAAGCTATACCAACCTAACCCCACGTAACCTAACATAACTAAACGTAATCTAACTAAATCTAGCGTGCCGCGACCAGTATTGCTGGCTACCACAGAGCCAAGCAGTGTGTATTAGAGGA
>NW_017075701.1:0-265 GCF_001483705.2 Eufriesea mexicana | reverse complement strand
CTATGATTGGACAGCTTCGACTTTTCTGATATACACTGGGATTCTATGGATTTCTGCTTGCTGTTCTCCACTATTTTGTACTGCTTGGCTTTGGTGAGGCCAACAATAGCGGTCGTGGCGCGTTTGGTTGAGTTAGGTTACGTTTGGTTATGTTGCGTATGGTATGGTTATGACTGGACATCCTTGACTTTTGTGCTGTACGCTGCAATGTGGCGGGTTTCTGCGCTCTACTGTTCTCTAGTATACTCCGCTCGGCGCTCGGGAG
>NW_017075700.1:0-265 GCF_001483705.2 Eufriesea mexicana | reverse complement strand
ATTATATCTAGCACGGTAGCACTGTAGCCGCTGGACTATTCTGTTCACTGATGGTTTAATCTCCACAGCTATTCTATAATGATAAGTGGATACGTCATGTATCGGTAGTGATATTGACAAATGTCAACACTGCCCTGGTTGTTGCCATCTACACAAAACTGTAGCCACTGTATTAATCGCTTCTGTGAACATCGGTGTCCAAGGCAATTGTAGAATGATTAATGGACAACGCAATCGCCGCTGGCGAAATTCAGATGTGTCACTG
>NW_017075699.1:0-265 GCF_001483705.2 Eufriesea mexicana | reverse complement strand
AATGGCTGCAGCTCGCCAATAGAATCTTTCCTCCTTGTTTATGCATGAAAGTTAGCTCACCACCATATTAGTCGTAAATGTCAACAGAATTGTATTTTCGAGCCAGATTCTAGAGCATTGCAATGGATATAGGACGCCAATTGAATCCTTCCTCCTTATTTACGATAGAAAGATAGCTCACCATGATATTAGTCGAAAAGGACAATAAAATTTTATTTTCCAGGAGGATTCAATAGCATGCAATGCCTATAGCAAGCCAATAGAA
>NW_017075698.1:0-265 GCF_001483705.2 Eufriesea mexicana | reverse complement strand
GTTGGAAAGCTCAATTTCATTAACATTTTTGACTAATATCGTGGAGAGCAAACTATCTTGCATTAATAAGGACGAAATATTCTATTGGCGTATTATAGCCATTGCAATGCACGGTGGTCTGGCTGGAAAGTTCAATTTTATTGACAGTTTCTACTAATATAGTGGTGAGCTATCTTTCTTGCATAAATAAGTGGTTTGGATACTATTGGCCTGCTATAGACATTGCAATGATATAGAATGTGGTGGGGAAATTCAATTTCATTAA
>NW_017075697.1:0-265 GCF_001483705.2 Eufriesea mexicana | reverse complement strand
GTGCTGTACCCTGCAGTGCGGCGGATTTCTGCGCTCTACTGTGCACTGGTATATTCTGCACGAGTCTGGGAGGCCAGTAATAGTGGTCTCGGCACGTTAGGTTTAGTTGGGCTACGTTCGGGTATGTTGCGTTTGGTTTCGTTAGGATAGGGTAGCTTCGACTGTTGCACTAGCACTGCTATTCTATGAAGTTCTACGCTCTCCCCTCCTAAAATATGTCCTGCTTGGCAATGTGGAGGGCAGCAATGGTGTTCGTGGCGCGATA
>NW_017075696.1:0-265 GCF_001483705.2 Eufriesea mexicana | reverse complement strand
TGTATCCCTGTAAAGCGCGACAATAGTTGTTTATTTCCGGTTAAGTACAAGATACTTTAGCAGTGTAGTTTATTCGTTATTTAATGTAAAATGCATTAATTTTTGAATTCGATAATTTTTAACAAGATCTCTATACTATAATACTTTATACTAACTATACTGTGTCTTAATCTAATACACATACAAAGTCGAATATTTGTGTGAATTTACATGAATTTGCGACAAAATGTATCAAATATTTCGTACACGAATTTGAAGTATATAT
>NW_017075695.1:0-265 GCF_001483705.2 Eufriesea mexicana | reverse complement strand
CGCATAAGGAATGAGGAAAGATTCTATTGGCGTGCTATAGCCATTGCAGTGCTATAGAATCTGCCTGGAAAGTTCAATTTTATTGACCTTTTCGGCTAATATCGTGGTGAGCTACCTTTCCTGCATTAATAATGGGGAAGGATTCTATTGGCGTGCTGAAGCCATTGCAGTGCTATAGAATATGGCTGGAAAATACAATTCCATTGAAATTATCGACTACTATCGTGGTGACCTAACTTTCTTGCATATACAAGGAGGAAATGTT
>NW_017075694.1:0-265 GCF_001483705.2 Eufriesea mexicana | reverse complement strand
GAGCAGAGTATCGTAGAGTAGTGTATAGCCATGGAATCCACCTAATAGTAGACCAAAGCGCTATAGTCAAAGCCTCCCTCTCCTAACATAAAGAATCATAGGCATAGCATCACCAAACGTATCATAACTTAACGTGACGTGAAGCGATCAAAATTACTGGCCATGCCAGCACCAAGCAGGACATGCTAGGGCTCAGCAGAGTGCAGGTATCCACCGAGGAGCAGTGTACTGCACGAAAATTGTAGCTATACTGCCCAAAATTAAC
>NW_017075693.1:0-265 GCF_001483705.2 Eufriesea mexicana | reverse complement strand
GAGCTAACTTTCGTGCATAAATAAGGAGGAAAGATTCTATTCGTGTGCTATAGCCATTGCAGTGCTATAGAATCTGGTTGGAAAATACAATTTTGTAGACATTTTCGACTAATATCATGGTGAGCTAACTTCATTGCGTAAGTAAGGAGGAAAGATGCTATTTGTGTGCTATTGCCATCGCAACGATATAGATTGAGACTGGAAAATACAATTTTGTTGACATTTTCGAATAATATCGTGGTGAGCTAGCTTCCTTGCGTATGTA
>NW_017075692.1:0-265 GCF_001483705.2 Eufriesea mexicana | reverse complement strand
TATCCTTGACTTTTGTGCTGTACACTGCCATTTAACGGACACTTGCACTCTGCTCTCCTCTAATGTGTCCTGCCTAGCTCTGGGGGGGGGAGGGGGCAGCAACGGTGGCTTCAGCACTTCGGGTTGATCCATGGTTCGTTTGGTTACGTTACGTTTGGTCAGGCTAGGACATGATAGCTATTTCTTTTGTGCTATACACTGGTATACCGTGGATTTCTGCGCTCTCCTGTGCTCTAATGTGTTCTGTCTGGTTACGCGAGACCAG
>NW_017075691.1:0-265 GCF_001483705.2 Eufriesea mexicana | reverse complement strand
ATTCTATAGACCTCTGCGCTCTTCTGTCCTCTAATATGCCCTCCTTGGCGAGGGGAATGTCAGAAATAGTGGGCTCGGCACGTTTGGTTAAGTTAGGCTGCGGTTGGTTATATCGCGTTTGGGAATATTAGGATAGAATAGCTTCGTCTTTTGTGGCATACACTGTGATTCGTTGGATTTCTACGCCGTGCGTTGCCCGGACAGACTCTGTGCGGCCCTTGCGGGGACAGTAACAGTGGTCTCGGTCCGTTATGTTGTGTTAGGG
>NW_017075690.1:0-265 GCF_001483705.2 Eufriesea mexicana | reverse complement strand
CGGCACGTTAGATTGCGATATGTTAGGTCACGTTATGTTAAGTTAGGAAGGTTCTGTTAGGGTCTCTTTCACTTTTGTACTACATACTGCTGTTTGGTGAATTTCTGCGCTCTACATTGTTCTACTGTGCTTTCCTCGGCTATGGGGGGGGCGAGCAATAGTGATCGTGGCACGTGAGGGTTCGTTAGGACGCGTTTGGTTCGTTAAGGTTAGATGAAGTTTGTCTTGGATAGCCATGACTTTCGTACTATACTCTGTTGTTCGG
>NW_017075689.1:0-265 GCF_001483705.2 Eufriesea mexicana | reverse complement strand
CACGATATTAGCAGAAAATGTCAAAAAAATTGAATTTTCCATCCAGATTCTATGGCATTGCAATGCCTACAGCACACCAATAGAATCTACCCCGCTTATTTAGGAAAGAAAGAAAGCTCACCACGGTAATAGTCGAAACAGTCAATAATATTCACCTTTCCAGCAAGATTCTGTAGCATTGCGAAGCCTATAGCACGCTAACAGAATCTTTCCTCCTTATTAATGCGAGAAAGATAGCTCATCTCGATATTAGTCGAAAATGTCA
>NW_017075688.1:0-265 GCF_001483705.2 Eufriesea mexicana | reverse complement strand
GACCGCACAGATTCAACGTATAGCAGCGTATAGCACAAAAGACGAAGCTATCCTCACCAATCCAAACTAACCGTGGCTTAACCGAACGTAGCGTTGCACAATCTCTCGTGCCGTGCCCTCTATTGCGGGCCTACCCAGTGCAGAGCAGGTCATATTAGAGAAGAGTAGAGCACAGAAATCCACCGAATAGGAGTGAATAGCGCAAAAGTCAAAGCTACCGTATCCAAACATAACGAAGCAATAACAAGACTAACGCAACATATCA
>NW_017075687.1:0-265 GCF_001483705.2 Eufriesea mexicana | reverse complement strand
CTATACATCCATCCATCAGTACATACATCCTTCGGAACATCCATCCATCCATTCATCCACCCACCCATACATCCATCTATCCACACATCCATACAACTAACCATCCAGCCGTCCAACCATACATCCATACATATATCAATACGTACATCCATACATACACAAATACATTCGTCCATACATACACCCATACATACAGCCATTAATACTTATATACATACACCCTCACATACATCCATACATACATCCATTCATACATCCGTACATA
>NW_017075686.1:0-265 GCF_001483705.2 Eufriesea mexicana | reverse complement strand
CAACCCAACGTGCCACGAGCACTATTGCTCCCATCTCGAGAGCTGAGCAGGGTATAGCAGAGCGTTGTAGGGCGCAGATATCCATCGAATAACATCGTATAGCGCATAGTCAAATATATTCTCTCCTAACCTAACAGAACGCAACATAACCAACAGAACCTAAGTCAGCCTGACGTGCCAATTGCTGACCACAACATAGCCTAGCGGAGAATATCACAACACAGCAGGACGCAGAAATACGCCTGATAGCCGTGTATACCACAAG
>NW_017075685.1:0-265 GCF_001483705.2 Eufriesea mexicana | reverse complement strand
CCTCTCACATCGCGGAGCTATACTATATTCGATCTAATACCGTCCCTAAACAAAAGACACATTTGTATACAAAACCATACCCTGCCATTTTGCCATTTTCTTCGCAAATCGTGCAACAAATTCCAAGTTTCTCACCGATTCTAAATTTTATGTATTCAAAATAAATTCCTACTTCTTATATCGCGAAGCTATACTATATTCAATATAACAACGATCTCAAACAATTGACGCATTCGTAGACAGAGCCATTCCTTGTCATAGTACC
>NW_017075684.1:0-265 GCF_001483705.2 Eufriesea mexicana | reverse complement strand
GTAAGTTTGGGTTCGGTTAAGTTTGGTTAGGTTCGGTTAAAATGTGTTAGGTTAGGGTACCTCTGACTTTTGTCCTATACAATGCTATTCTATGGCCTTCTGCGTTCATCAGTTCGCTTCCACACACTGCTAGTCTATGTGGACGCCAGGAATAATGCTTTCGGCAGGTTAGGTTGATTTATGTAACGTTTGGTTAGGTTAGGCTTGGTCAGGTTTGTTTGGCCTGGCTATGATTTTTGTGCTATACGCTGCTATTCTATCGACT
>NW_017075683.1:0-265 GCF_001483705.2 Eufriesea mexicana | reverse complement strand
ATTTATTTCGCGTAATTAAATATCGAATTATATATATTTAAACAAAAGGTGAAGGAAATAATTTATTTCGCGTAATTAAATATCGAATTAATATTTGAAAGCGGTCAAAATAAAATTATATTATATTTAACAATATTACAAATATTATTGCTAATATTATTTTTAAATTATTGTCTCGGTATTATTAATATTATTTACAAGAAATATAATTCTTTATAGTATAAATATAAATTTTAATATTATTTTTATCGCATAGCATATATCG
>NW_017075682.1:0-265 GCF_001483705.2 Eufriesea mexicana | reverse complement strand
GCACCTTATATTCTAGATTGATTTTTCTATGCAACTAAATTGATCTTTTCAACAATCGGATTTAAAATGGAAGAATTTCAAGTACTTCTTTATGGTGAAGGAAACTTCGAGTGTAAGGGGTTAACCCTTTGCATACCTTTGTTGAGTCACACTCGAGATTAGTTTTTATCAGAGGAACTTCTTTGTCGAGTTACACTCGACGTTTTTTGATTCTTTATTTACTGAACGGGAAAACAGAAAATAAGTACCTACTTGAGTTACTTGA
>NW_017075681.1:0-265 GCF_001483705.2 Eufriesea mexicana | reverse complement strand
TGTAAAATTTCAGAGCCCTCACATTTAAATATACAGTCTGTTCTAAACAAAGGGATGAACGGAATACCGGAACGACATTTCAAGGATTAACAGGCTAATAAAACTTTAAAATTTTAATTGTAAATATCTCAAAAACTATTGAGTAGTTGCCCTTGTAATGATATACATTCTTGAACTGGATGACTAAATCTAAAAACCTGCCAAGTTTCAACTAAATCTATAACTCGAAGGACTTGCACTCTCCTTGTAAATCAATGACCCGAAG
>NW_017075680.1:0-265 GCF_001483705.2 Eufriesea mexicana | reverse complement strand
TGAAAATGAGAATGATGGTCGCTACAATAGAAAGTCTTCGAATTACTATTTTTCTGTAACGAAAAAGTCGTCGAGTTAATATAAGCGAAGGGTTAATATAAGTTAAATCTAATATAACCTAAATCTGTTACCATCGTATAATTGGAGCAACCCTTCCGTCAAATTCACGGGTTCCTTAAATCTAGTGTTAAAGTCAAAACTTTCTCTTTTCATACATAAGCTTTCTCTCTGAATCACTCGACCCAGTCATAAATACCTCATCGAT
>NW_017075679.1:0-265 GCF_001483705.2 Eufriesea mexicana | reverse complement strand
TGCCGGAGCAAAGCTGAGAATATTAGAGTACAGTAGGGTGCAGAAATCCACCTAATAGCAGACCTTGACAATAAAGTGAAACCTATCCTCTCCTAACGTAACCAACGGTGACATAACCAAACGTAACCTAACTGAACATAACGTGCTGCGACCACTATTGCCGGCCTCCACAGAGCCAGGCAGAACACATTCGTGCAGAGTTGGAAGCAGATATCCATAGAATCGAAGGGTATAGCAGGAAAGTCGAAGCAACCCAAACCCTATC
>NW_017075678.1:0-265 GCF_001483705.2 Eufriesea mexicana | reverse complement strand
TATAACAGATTATAGATTTTGATTAGACCAAATCTCTGGCAAGTTGATGGCTGTACTTGCCATAGGATTGAAGGTGTTGGCCGAACTATTCACCAAGATATAACAGAATATAGATTTTGTGTAGATATATCATCTGGCAAATGGATGGCTGTACTTGTCATTGGATTGAAAGCGTTAAGCTATCTATTCACCAAGCTGTAGGAGGTTACAGATTTTGAATAGACCAATTCTCTGGCAAGTAGGTGGCTGTAGTTGCCATTGGTTG
>NW_017075677.1:0-265 GCF_001483705.2 Eufriesea mexicana | reverse complement strand
AAAGACTCTGAGACAGAGTACGCGTAGTTTACAGGTAATTTACAGGTAGTTGCACTTATTGCTGTATGGGGACGTGGTAAGTAGGGAGCACTTAATCTGCGATGTATAAAGATCTAGAAAAGGGCAGTAAAAACTATATTTATCTGTCGCTAGGATAAGGGAGGAGAGGGGGCGGTTATTACGAATAGTGTTTTTATATACATATGGTTTACTTAAAAATTAGTTTTACTCTTGGCTATAAGTGAAAACGATGATAAACATAATA
>NW_017075676.1:0-265 GCF_001483705.2 Eufriesea mexicana | reverse complement strand
GTAGAGCATACTAGAGCACAATATAGCGCAGAAGTTCGCCGAATAACAGTATACAGCACAAAGTCTGAGGAATCCTGTCGTAACATAGCCGAACGTGACATAAGCAGACGTAAACTATCACGACATGTCGTGCTACGACCGCTGCTAAAGGCCCCACGGGAGCTAAGCATATTATAGCAGAGCAACGTAGATCGCTGAATTTGTCTGAATAGCAGTGTATTGCGCAAAAGTCTAAGCAATCCTAACCAAGCGTTTCAAACCTAAC
>NW_017075675.1:0-265 GCF_001483705.2 Eufriesea mexicana | reverse complement strand
AAGCTAACCTAACCTGACCTAACCTAACATAATCTAACCTGACCTGACCTGACCTGTCGTGATCTGATCTGACTTGACCTGACCTTACTTGGCCTGACATAGCCTGGCCTGACGTGACCTGACCTATCTTGGCATGACCTGACCGTACCTGACCTCTACTGACCTGACCTGACCTGATTTCACCTGACATGACCTGAACTAACCTGAACCGAGCTGGAATGTCCTGACCTGCCCTTACCTGCACTGGCCTGACCTGTCGTGACCT
>NW_017075674.1:0-265 GCF_001483705.2 Eufriesea mexicana | reverse complement strand
ATAAAAAGCCGCGAACACCATTGCCGGACGACACTGGGACAAGCAGAATACAGTAGAGCACAGCAGAGCGCAGAAGTCCATGGTATAACAGTGTATATCACGAAAGTTTAAGCTATCCTGACCTAACACAAGCGAATATAGCCAAACCTAACCAAACGTAACGTAACACGTATTAACGTGCAGCGACCACATTTGCTGGACACCGCAGGGTGGAGCAGAGTATGGTAGAGCAATGTAGGGCGAAAAAATCCAGCGAACAGCAGGG
>NW_017075673.1:0-265 GCF_001483705.2 Eufriesea mexicana | reverse complement strand
GATCTAGGCACGTTAGGCGGTGTTACGTTACGCTTGGATTAGTTAGGTTAGTTTGGGTTAGGTTAGGATAGCTTTGACTTTTCAGCTATACACTGCTATTCACTGCATTTATGCGCTCTTCAGTCCCGCAGCATGCTCTGCTTGGCTTTGGGGAGGCCAGCAATAGTGGTCTCGGCAAGTTGGTTCGAGGCAGGTTACATTTGGTTAAGTTGTTTTAAATTGGGCGAGGTTACGATAACTTCGACTTTGCTGCTATACATTTCCA
>NW_017075672.1:0-265 GCF_001483705.2 Eufriesea mexicana | reverse complement strand
GAGCATTAGAGCGCAGAAATCCACCGAAAGGCAGTGTATAGCACAATGGTCAAAGTAGCATATCCTAACATGGTCGAACGTAACAAAAACAAGCGTAACTTAACTCAACCTGAGAGGGCGAGACCACCATTGCAGGCCTCCACAGGGTCAAGCAGGAAATATTAGAGGGCAGGATAGCGCAGAAATATGTGGATAGCCGTGAATACCACAGGCGTCTAGATTATCCTATTCTACCTTCACCAAATGTAACTTGACCAAACGTTGC
>NW_017075671.1:0-265 GCF_001483705.2 Eufriesea mexicana | reverse complement strand
ATGCCAGGAAGCGACCGGTCCTGAGGCAGCTGTCGAACAGCCGTCGCACACGGTCACCCCACGTTTCCAGAGCCATTGCAAAGGCTCGGCCTGGGATGCCGTCCGGTCCGGGCGCGGTGCTCCTTGCCCCCATCCTAACGACCGCACGGCACAACTCCTCGCGCGAGACGCCCAGCTCTTCGGACCACCCGAACAGTACCGTCCGCACTGCAGCGGGTTGCACCCGATCCACCGCCACCACAGGGAAGAGGGTGTCGATCACCCG
>NW_017075670.1:0-265 GCF_001483705.2 Eufriesea mexicana | reverse complement strand
GCTCAACGAGCGTCTGCAGGAGCAGGTCCTGCGACGCCCGCGAGTGGTTCAGGTTGGCCTGGAACACCATGGACGACGTGAAAGTTAGGCTGTGTCCATGGCCTCCTTCTGGCCCTCCTTCCTTTGGGCCGGCTGCGGGCCCGGTGCTCCGCCGTTCGGCAGGCCCTTCGCCGTAGCGTTCGCGGAGACGGAATTCGCGGAAGCAGCTTTCGAATTGGCACTCGCAGGCGCCGAGGCGGACACGGCGCCTGCAGGCGCCTGGCGA
>NW_017075669.1:0-265 GCF_001483705.2 Eufriesea mexicana | reverse complement strand
ACCCTATCCTAACGAAACCAAGCGTAACCGTATTCAACCCAACGCGGCGAGACCACTATCGCTAGGCTCCTCAGAGCCTAGCAGTACGTATTAGAGGAGAGTAGGGTGCAGAAATCCATAGAATCGCAGTGCATAGCAGAAGATTCAAAGCTATCCTGACCTAGCTCAGACTAACCTAACCAATCCAAACCTAACGTAACATCACCTGACGTGCCGTGTCCACTATTGCTCCTATCCTCAGCGCCAAGCAGAGAATATTAGAGCA
>NW_017075668.1:0-265 GCF_001483705.2 Eufriesea mexicana | reverse complement strand
TTATGCTCAGCTATATTGCGCTCGGTTATGCTAGGTTAGGTAAAGTTCAGTCAGGGTGGCTTCGACTTTCGCGCTGTACACTGTTGTGCGGTGGGTATCTGGGATCTACTATGCTCTCCGATATTCTACTTGGCTCTGGAGTGGCCAGAAACTGTGATGGCGGCCCTTTATGCTGTGCTAGGTTACGTTTGCTTAGTTTAGGTTTGGCTATGTTCGGTAAGGGTACCTCTGACTTTCGTGTTACAAACTGTTGTTCGTTGGATTC
>NW_017075667.1:0-265 GCF_001483705.2 Eufriesea mexicana | reverse complement strand
GTCTGATCAGGCCACGCCAGTCCAGGTAAGGTCACGACAGGTAAGGTCAGTTCAAGTCCGGACCGGCTAGGACATTTCGTGTGTTGTCAGGTGAAGTCTGGTGAGGACAGGTGTGGTCAGGACACGTCAGGCCAGGCCAGGTCAGGTTGGGTTACGTTAGGCTATGTTAGGTTATGTTAGGTTGAGTTAGATTGAGTTAGATTACGTTTGGTTACGTGACGTTAGGATAGGATATGTTAGGTTAGTTTATGTTTGTTTATTGTAG
>NW_017075666.1:0-265 GCF_001483705.2 Eufriesea mexicana | reverse complement strand
CGTATCCTAACAAAATAAGACGTGCCGAGACCCCTGTAGCTGGCCTCTCCAGAGAAGAACAGGTCGTATTAGAGCAGAGTAGAGCCCAGACATACGTAGAATCGCAGTATAGAGCCGAAAGATCTAAGACATCCAAACCCGACCCAAACGATCATTACTTAACCAAACTTAGCCTAACTCAACATAACGTGCCGCGACCAGCGTTACTGGCCTCGCCAGGACCAAACAGAATATCATAGAGCGCAGTAGGGCGCCGAAAAGCGCC
>NW_017075665.1:0-265 GCF_001483705.2 Eufriesea mexicana | reverse complement strand
AGTGTACAGAAGAAAGTCAATGCTATTCTATCTTATAATAACCAAACTTAATATGGCCATACGAAATCTATCTCCATCTAACGTGCAGATACCGCTATTGCTGGCCTCCCCAGTGTCAAGCAGAAAATACTAGAACACAGCAGATCGGTGAAATCCACCGCATAGCAGTGTATAACACAGAAGGCAAAGCCATCCTAAACATACTTAACATAACCTATCCTATCCAAACAAAACATAGCTCAACATATGGTGCCACGACCTCTAT
>NW_017075664.1:0-265 GCF_001483705.2 Eufriesea mexicana | reverse complement strand
GTCTTCACGAGGGTGACCCTTTGGAGGGGCTAACTCGGAGGGAGGAGTCTCCTCCACTCTAGTCTTCTGGACGAGCTTTAAAAGGGCCCGTTCTAGAAGGCACAGTTAGTTAGAGTTCGAGATGAGTTGGAGTTACAGGAGAGAAGAGTTACAGTCGCAGAGGAGTTACAGAGGAGTTAGAATTATAGTAAGAGACAGTCAACAGAGTCAGAGTCAGCGAGAGTCAGTTTGTAGACAGCTCATCCGGTAATAAACGATATTGCTA
>NW_017075663.1:0-265 GCF_001483705.2 Eufriesea mexicana | reverse complement strand
ATATTTTTAGTCTACTATTTACGTGTTACAAGATTAATATTGACTTTTATTTATACAGAGACGTGATTTATACCCATATCTTATCATCATCAGATTTTAATTATTATTAGTTTTAATAACATGCAACAAATAATACTTCACAAATAATATTACGCTCTAAAACATTATCTTTCGTGTGCCAACTAACATTTAAAAATTTCAAGTTCATATTTGCAATGATTTCAACAAAGAAACTCGTTCGTACATTTTATTTATTCCACCCTGT
>NW_017075662.1:0-265 GCF_001483705.2 Eufriesea mexicana | reverse complement strand
TGCTATAGAAATTGCATTAATATAGAATGATGCTGAAAATACAATTTTGTTGACATTTTCGACGACTATACTTGTGAGTTAATTTCTGGCATAAATAAGGAAGAACGATTATATTTGGGTGCCATAGCCATTCGAATGCTGTAGAATCTTGCAGGAAAATTCAATTTTATTGACATTTTCCTCTAATACCGTGGTGAGCAACCTTTCATGCATAAATAAGGAGGAAAGATTCAGTTGGCGTGCTCTAGGCATAGCAACGCTATGG
>NW_017075661.1:0-265 GCF_001483705.2 Eufriesea mexicana | reverse complement strand
GCAGCGTATAACACGAAAGCCGATGCCATCCTAACCAAACGCCCCCTAACCTCGCAGAACCGAACGTAACGTGCACAAACCTATCGTACTGCGACCGCTATTGCTGGCTTCACAAGAACCGAGCAGAGTATAGTAGAGCAATGAAGCCGCTGGAATACACCGCATGGCAGAGTATAGCGCAGAAGCAAAAGATATGGTATACTAACATAGCCAAACGTAACATATACAAACCAACCTAACTCAACCTAATGTGCCTACACTACCA
>NW_017075660.1:0-265 GCF_001483705.2 Eufriesea mexicana | reverse complement strand
TATGGATATTTGAATGTATGGATGTATTTGCGTTATGTATGTATGGATGATTGTATGTACGAACGAATGTATGGGTGTATGTGTGGATCCCTGTATTGATATGAGTATGGATGCATGGCGGGATGGATAGATTGGTGGATGGATGTATGGATGGAAGGATGTATGTATCGATGGATGTAAGGATGGGTGGATGTTTTTATGAATGGGTGTATCGAATGATAGAAGTACGAATGGATGGGTTTATGTGTGTATAGACGTGTGGATA
>NW_017075659.1:0-265 GCF_001483705.2 Eufriesea mexicana | reverse complement strand
GTGTTAGGTTAGGATATCTTCGACTTTTGTTCAACACTCTGCTATTCTATGGACTTCTGCGCTATTCTGTGCGTCGGCACGTCCTGCCTATATATGTGGATGCTAGGTATAGTCCTCGCGGCGCATTAGGTTGTGTTACGTAAAGTTTCGTTAGGTTCGTCTTGGTTAGATTTTGCTAGGACTGCTTAGATTGTCATGCTACACGCTGCTATTCGTTGCATCTCTGCGCTCTACTGGGCTCTAACAAGCTCCGATTGGCGCTGTG
>NW_017075658.1:0-265 GCF_001483705.2 Eufriesea mexicana | reverse complement strand
ACAGAAGTCCATTGCATAGCTGTGTTCAGCACAAAAGTCAAAGCAATCGTACCCTAACCCAAAATAACCTTACCCGACCAAATGCAATCTAACTAAACCTAACGTGCCGCAAGCAGCATTGCCGGCCGCTAAAGAATCAAGCAGATAGCAATACAGGATAGCGGAAAGCAGGAATAAATAGAATCGTTGCGTACAGCAGCATAGTCGAAGCTACCCAAACTTAAACGTATCAAATGTAATCTGACCAAACTTAATGTATCCCAAC
>NW_017075657.1:0-265 GCF_001483705.2 Eufriesea mexicana | reverse complement strand
ATTGCAATGCCAATGAATCTGCTTGGAAAAACCTATTTTATTGTCATTTTCGACTAATATGGTTGTGAGCTAACTTTCTTTCATAAATCAGTAGGAAAGATTCTGCTGGCACGCTATAGGCATTGCAATGCTACAGAGTCTTGCTGGAAAATTCAATTTTATTGTTATTTTCTACTAATATCGTGGTGAGCTAACTTCCTCTCCTACGTAAGGAGGAAAGATTCTTCTGGAGTGCTATAGCCATTGCAATGCATTAGAGTCTGGC
>NW_017075656.1:0-265 GCF_001483705.2 Eufriesea mexicana | reverse complement strand
CAGTGCAATAGTCGAAGCTACCCCATCCTCACATAGCCAAACGTAAAATAACTGAACGTAGCATAGCAGAACCTGACTCGCCGCGGCCACTATTTCGAGCCTCTACAGAGCAAAGCATAGAATATTAGTTCACAGTAGAGCGTAGAAATCCATCGAATAGCAGTGTATAGCACAAAAGTCAAAGCTACCCTAGCTTAACCTAACCAAACGTAGCATAACCAAACGTAACATAACGCAACCTAACGTGCCGAGACCATTATTCCGG
>NW_017075655.1:0-265 GCF_001483705.2 Eufriesea mexicana | reverse complement strand
ATACAACCGTACATTCGCCCTTCCATTAACGCATCCATAAATCCATCCATCCATCCACCCATCGATAAATCCATCATTACATCCATAAATACTTCAATTCATACATCCATACATACACCATTAAATTCATCCACACATACATCCATTCATACATACATACATCCATCCTTCCATACACACATCCATCCATACATCCATCGATTCATACATATATCCATCCATACATCCATCCACCAATAAATCAATCCAGCATTTCACCCATACA
>NW_017075654.1:0-265 GCF_001483705.2 Eufriesea mexicana | reverse complement strand
ATGCATATACGTTGAAATATTATTTACAGTAGATAAGGCGAGTCGTATAATCGCGTTTAATGTCTTATTCGTAGTAGGGGTCACCGGTGGCCCCCATGGCGCTGTAACCAAGTCGAGTGCCTCCCACCGGTGACCTCCACGGTAGTTAACGCGTTAAATAAGGGTGCAAGGGTACAAGGGTGTATGCAGTAAAGAATTGTATGTTTGAGAGTTAGAGTTCACGAATGGACGAAAACACAGCGTAATATTTTAATTTAAATAAATT
>NW_017075653.1:0-265 GCF_001483705.2 Eufriesea mexicana | reverse complement strand
ATATCGACCGAACAGCAGTGCATTACAAACGAGTCATAACTACACTAACCAAACCTGTCCGAATCAGCCAAGACATGCGTAACCTGACTGAACGTTGCGTGCTGAGGCCAGCATTTCTGGCCTCCCCAGAGATATCCAAACCAAGCCCAAACCAACATAACCCAACCTAACGTACCCTAACTCAAACTAACGCCTCGAAACCATTACTACTGGCCTCCCCAGAGTCCAGCCGAGTGCAGGAGAGCAATGTATATCGTAGAAGTCC
>NW_017075652.1:0-265 GCF_001483705.2 Eufriesea mexicana | reverse complement strand
ATTGACATTTTCGGCTAATATCGTGCTGAGCAAATTTTGTTGCATAAATAAGTAGGAAAGAATGTATTGGCACGCTATTGCCATTGCAATGCTATAGAATCTATCCGGAAAATTCAATTTTATTTACATTACGGTATAACAGCGTGGTGAGCTAACTTTGTTGCATAAATAAGGAGGAAAGCTTCTATTGGCATGCTATAATCATTGCAATGCTACAGAATCTGTCTGGAAAATTCAATTTTATTGACATTTTCGACTAATATCG
>NW_017075651.1:0-265 GCF_001483705.2 Eufriesea mexicana | reverse complement strand
AAGCAGGATAGAGTTGATCATAGTAGACCGTAGAAGCCAAACGAAGGTAAGCATATACCACGAAAGTCAAATCGATCCACACCTGACCCCAACTAGCCTGCCGAAGCCAAACGTAGCCTATTTCAACATATCCTGCCTATGCCACCATTGTTGTCCTGCCCTGCGCCGTGCAGAGTGTAACAGACCAATGTAGGATGCAGAAATCGACCGAACAGCAATGTATAGCACAAAAGGCAAACCTTTCACAACCATACATAGCCAAACC
>NW_017075650.1:0-265 GCF_001483705.2 Eufriesea mexicana | reverse complement strand
TGTAGCATTGCAATGGCTATTGCACGCCAATAGAATCTTTCCTCCTTACTTATGCAAGAAAGTCAGCTCACCAAGATATTAGAAGAAAATGTTTATAAAATTGGATTTTCTATCCAGGTTATATATCATTGCTATGGTTATAGCACGCCAATAGAATCTTTCCTCCTTATTTATGCAAGAAAGCTAGCTCACGCCGATATTTGTCGAATTTGTCAATATAATTATATTTTCCAGCCGGATTCTATTGCGCTACAATGGTCGTAGA
>NW_017075649.1:0-265 GCF_001483705.2 Eufriesea mexicana | reverse complement strand
TTAAGTAGGGTAGATCCTACTGGCGTGCTACAGCCGTCGCAATGCAATTGAACCTGGCTGGAATGTTCAATTTTTTTGACATTTTCGACTAATATCGTGGTGAGCTGACTTTCTTGCGTAAACAAGGAGGAAGGATTCTATTGGCGTGCTGTTACCATTGCAACGCTATAGAATCTTCCTGGAATATTCAATTTTATTGACGTTTTCGACTAATATCGTAGTGAGCTAGCTTTATTGCATAATTAAGTAGGGTAGATTCTACTGG
>NW_017075648.1:0-265 GCF_001483705.2 Eufriesea mexicana | reverse complement strand
AGTAGTGCAGCTGCCACGGTAATGCGATGATGGCTGACACACTAATGTGTTGTCAATTGTTTACACTTAGAGGGACAATGGATCTGTCCTTTTCATTCTAGAAGTTCTATAGAACATAAATCATCATTGATCAGATAAGTCCAACGCCTACAGTGCTCTGTTGGTGTATGTACTGCGTAACGTACTCTCAATTATAAACATCTCGAACCATATCCGTCTGATTCATTGGCTATTCCAGATCTGCTGGAGAGATTTCATCATCTAT
>NW_017075647.1:0-265 GCF_001483705.2 Eufriesea mexicana | reverse complement strand
GCATAAATAAGCAGGGTAGATTCTATTGGCGTGCTGTAGACATTGCAATGTTCTAGGGTGTGGCTGGAAAATTCAGTTTTATTGACATTTTCGGCTAATATCGTGTTGAGCTAACTTCCTTGCATAGGTAAGGAGTGAAGATGCTATTGGCGTGCTGTAGGCTTTGCAATGATATCGAGTGTGGTTGGACAATTCAATTTTGTTGACATTTTCGGCTAATATGGTGGTCAGATAGCTTTCTCGCATATATAAGTAGGATAGATAC
>NW_017075646.1:0-265 GCF_001483705.2 Eufriesea mexicana | reverse complement strand
GGTGGATTTCTGCGCCATACAGTGCTCTAAAGCTTTCAGCTTGGCTCTGGCAAGGCCAGCAATTGTGGTCTCGGCACGTTATGACGAGTCAGGTTTCGTTCGGCAAGGTTGGGTCAGGATAATTTTGGGCAGCACAGCTATAACTCTTGCGCTGTGCACTGCTATTCGGTGGATTTCTGTATTCTACTGTGCTCTAGTATGTCCTGCTTGGCTCTGGGGAGGGCAACAGTAGCTACCTAGGCACGTTAGATTGAATCAGGCTACG
>NW_017075645.1:0-265 GCF_001483705.2 Eufriesea mexicana | reverse complement strand
CCAACACCACTGTTGTTCGCATCCCGAGAGGCGATCAGGGTATAGTACAGCAATGTGGAGCGTGGATATCCAACGAATATAAGTGTATGGCACAAGAGTCTAAGCTATCCTGACCTAACGTATGCAAGAGTAGTATATGCAAACGCAGCAAGTCGGAACCTAACGTGCCGAGACCACTATTGCCATCATCGCCAGAGCAACAGTGTTCATATTAGAGTACATTGGACCGCAAGTATCCGGCAAAGTGCAGTGTATGGGTGAAGGG
>NW_017075644.1:0-265 GCF_001483705.2 Eufriesea mexicana | reverse complement strand
TATTATTATTACTACTACCATCGTATGGAGTAATTAAGGTTGTAATTAAGTTTGAAGAAGTTTGGGGTTTAAACTAGGTTTCCAATTTTTCCATGGATTATCCATATGAAGTTTCACGCAGATACAGATTCTTACGCTTTATTTACAATTTATTTCTAATTATTTATACTGATCTTTGATAATGAAATATGATTAACAATGTTCTTTGCACTCGAACGGTGAGTCCCAGTGAAGCTTTAGTAATGAATATGAAGCAATAACTAGA
>NW_017075643.1:0-265 GCF_001483705.2 Eufriesea mexicana | reverse complement strand
GACAGCTTTGACTTTTTTGGCGAAGACAGTTGTTACGAGGAATCATGCGCGCTACTCTGCTCTTCTATACTCTGCTCAACCCTGGGGAGGCCGGCAAGAGTGTTCGCTGCACGTTAGGTTGTGTTGGGTTACGCTTGGGTATGTTACGAATGGTAGGATTGGTGAGAAAAGTATTCGCTTTTGCGCTTTACACCGTCATTCAGCGGGTCCCTGCACTCTACTGCGCTCTTATATGCGCAGCTTGGCTGTGGGAAGGAAAGCAATA
>NW_017075642.1:0-265 GCF_001483705.2 Eufriesea mexicana | reverse complement strand
AAACCAACCTTCCGTGCCGCGGTACCACCATTGCTAGCCACCTCAGGGCCATGCAAAACACATAAGGCGAGAGTACTGCTGGCATCCCCAGAGACAAGCAGGTCATATTGGATCAATGTAGAGCGCAGATATCCACCGAACATCGGCGCATAGCACAAAAGTCAAAGCTATCCCGTCCAGACCTGACCAATCGTGACATAATCGGACGTAGCCCATCAAAACCTATCGTGCCATGACCACTGTTGCTGTTTTCCCTAGAGGCGAG
>NW_017075641.1:0-265 GCF_001483705.2 Eufriesea mexicana | reverse complement strand
GAAAATATTTAGGAAAATGAGGGCAGACGATATTCTCTAATGGAGAACACCGAGGGAGGTGTATTGGGTGCTATGAGCCCAGTCTACGATGGGAGGCTCTGCCAAATTGGAAATCTTCGCCGTGTAAGTTTGAAGCGGAGCGGGAAGATGATAGTTGGACCTTCTGCTATGCCTAAGTATATTTGAAACGTATAATTAAATATATTATATATTGACTGTGCAAGTATGATAACTAATATCAATCGAATGAAATAGTCAGTGGACT
>NW_017075640.1:0-265 GCF_001483705.2 Eufriesea mexicana | reverse complement strand
CGGCACGTTTGTTTCGGATATATGACGGTAGGTCATGTTACGTTTGGTTAGGCTAGGATAGGTGAGCGTTGACTATCATGCTACATACCGCCATACGGTCAACCTATGGGCTCTACTGTGCTCTAGTATCTTCTGCTCGACTCAGGGGAGAGCTGCGACAGTAGTCTCAGCACGTTAGATTGACGGATTGCGCTTGTTTATATTACGTTTGGTTAGTTTAGGATAGGATAGCTTTAACTTTTGTGCTATACACCGCTACTCTGTG
>NW_017075639.1:0-265 GCF_001483705.2 Eufriesea mexicana | reverse complement strand
TATCATATTATAACCTAGCCAAACGAAATATGTACATACGTTACCTAACTCAAGCTAACATGCCGCGAGCACTATTGCTGGCCTCCCCATGGGCAAGCAAAATATTGTAAAGCACAGTAGAGCGCAGAAATGCTTCAAGCGCAGTGTCTAACACAAATGTCAAATTTTCGCTATCCTAGCCTAACCAAAGGTACCATGACCAAACGTAGCCTAACGTGCCGCGACCATTATTGGTTGCTCCGCCAGGGCCAAACAGAATATGCTA
>NW_017075638.1:0-265 GCF_001483705.2 Eufriesea mexicana | reverse complement strand
ATGCGCCGCTACCTCTACTGCCGGCCTCCCCGGAGTCAAGCAGAAAGTATTAGAGGAGAGGAGAGCGCACGAATCCACCGAACAACAGCGTAGATCACGAAAGACGAAGCTATAAAAGCATAACCCAGTCAAACGTTGCCACAACAAACGTAGCAAGACGCAACCTAACGTGGGGCGACCAATATTCCTGGCCTCCACATGATCTTGCAGATTAGAATAGAGCACATTGGTGGGCAGGAATCCACCGAGTAGCTATGTATAGCAC
>NW_017075637.1:0-265 GCF_001483705.2 Eufriesea mexicana | reverse complement strand
CATTTGAGGGCAGAGTAGTTTGCAGGAATCCACAGAATATCAGCGTTTAGTACAAATATCAACTGTATGCCCTCCTAACGTAACCAACCGTAACATACGCGAACATGACCTAATTCAACCTAGCGTGCCGCAACTGCTATTGCTGGTCTCCCCATCGCCAAGCCGAACATATTAGAGTAGCGAATAGCGCAGGAAGCCATACAAACGCAGTGTACAGCAGAAAAGTCAGAGATGACCATGCCTAACCCAAACAGACATATCTTAA
>NW_017075636.1:0-265 GCF_001483705.2 Eufriesea mexicana | reverse complement strand
TGCTATTCCACGTTTGGTTGTGTTACGTTTGGTGAGGTTAGGATGGGACAGGTGAGACATCTGTGCTGTAAGCAGCTATCCTTCTATTTCTGCACTCTACCCCTTTCTAATATTTTCTGCACGTCTCTGGTGGGGCCAGCAACAGTGGTCTCGGTGCGTTAGGTATAGCAAGGCTACGTCCGCATACGTCAAATTTGGTTATGTTAGGATAGCGTAGCTTAGACTTTTGTGCTTTCAGCGATATTGGGTGAATTACTCCGCTCTA
>NW_017075635.1:0-265 GCF_001483705.2 Eufriesea mexicana | reverse complement strand
TGTACTTGCCATTGGATTGAAGGCGTCAGGAGATCTAATCACCAAGCTATGACAGCTTATATAGTTTGAATAGACTCATTCTCTGGCAAGTAGATGGCTATAAATGCCTTTGGTTGAAGGCGTTAGGCGACCTATTCACCAAGCTGTAACAGATTATAGATTTGGAATAAACCTATTCTCTGGCAAGCAGATGGCTGTACTTCCATGGGATTGAAGGCGTTAAGCGATCTATTCACCAAGCTATGGCAGCATATGTGCTTTGAAT
>NW_017075634.1:0-265 GCF_001483705.2 Eufriesea mexicana | reverse complement strand
CCATTACCAAACATTTTGGACAAACACGATAACACGAAATTACCAAAAATTAACTTTTTAGACGAAGGACGATACGACATAAGTATGAAACAAAGTATCAAATCGAAATAACACGAAATAAAAGCAAAGACGAAAAAGGAAAATAATTTTGATAATTTTAAATTACCAAAAATTAACTGTTCAGATGAAAAAGGATGTGACGTAAGTATGAAACAAGGTATCAAATCGAAATAACACGAAATAAAAGAAAGGACGAAAAAGGAAA
>NW_017075633.1:0-265 GCF_001483705.2 Eufriesea mexicana | reverse complement strand
GACAATGATATCCTATCCGAATCTAACCTAACCTAACCTAACGGAACGTAACATTGCCCATCCAAACGTTACACGACCACTATTGATGGCCACCCCTGAGCCGAGCAGTGTCTAGTAGAGCAATGTGGCGAGCAGAAATCCACAGAATCGCAGTGAATATCATAAAGGACAAATCCACCCTGTCCTAGCCCAACCAAACGATACATGGCCGATCGTAACCTAACTCAACTTAACGTGCCTCGAGCTCTATTGCTGGCCTCTCGAG
>NW_017075632.1:0-265 GCF_001483705.2 Eufriesea mexicana | reverse complement strand
TGACTTGGTCGTGGATGTCGAGCGAGAGTTAGGTAAATTGACCGTCGATTTAAACCAACCTGGCCAGGTGCTTAGTCCAGGGTGAACAATTCGGAAGATCGGTATGAACCCTACGTTCAGGCAACTCCGACGAATTAACACTTGTGAACACGGCTGAAAGACGACGATGCACGAAACATCGTTTCGCTTTTCGAAACAGAAATGAACATGGTGATATAAATACTTCGTGTATGATACGGCTGTATGGAGGTCTAACACGACCAGG
>NW_017075631.1:0-265 GCF_001483705.2 Eufriesea mexicana | reverse complement strand
TGCTTGAATCTGTGGAGGGGAGCAATAGCGGTCGTGGCACGTTTGATTGAGATCCGTAACGTCTGCTCATGTCACGTTTGGTTACGTTAAGATAGTATAACTTTGACTTTTGCGCTTTACACTGCTATGCTGTGTATTTTTGCGCTCTACTATGATCTAATTTTCCCAGCTTTGTCCTGGGAATTCCAGAAATGGTGCCCGCTTCGCGTTGCCTTGTGTTAGTTTACGTTTGGTTGGGTTAGGTTTGTTTGGGTGTGGTTGAGAC
>NW_017075630.1:0-265 GCF_001483705.2 Eufriesea mexicana | reverse complement strand
TGTGGTGCACGCTGCAATGCGTTGGATTACGGTGATATACTGGGCCGTACAGTAATCTGCTTGCCTATGGGGAGGCCAGCAGCTGTGGTCCCGGCACGCTGGGTTGAGTTAGGGTACGCTTGGCTAGGCTAGTCTGGGATAGGTTTGGTTAGGATAGCACTGACTTTTGTGCTACGCACTGCTATTCTATGTACTTGCGCGCCCTTTTGTGCGCTATTGCACGCTGCTTGTCTCTGTGGACGCCAGGAATAGCGCTCTCGGTGCG
>NW_017075629.1:0-265 GCF_001483705.2 Eufriesea mexicana | reverse complement strand
CTATGCAAGGAAGTTAGCTCACCACGAAATTAGTCGAAAATGTCAATAAAATAGAATTTTCCAACCACACTCTATATCATTGCACTGTCTATAGCACGCCAATAGAATCTACTCTGCTTATTTAGGCAAGACAGGCAGCTCAACACGATAATAGAGGAAAATGTCAATAGTAATGAACTTTCCAGCAAGATTCTATAGCATCGCAAAGCCTATAGCACGCCAATAGAATCTTTCCACCTTATTTATGCGAGAAAGATAACTCACC
>NW_017075628.1:0-265 GCF_001483705.2 Eufriesea mexicana | reverse complement strand
GCGGCGCGTTAAGTTTTGTTAGGTTACGTTTAGTTAAGTTAGGTTACGTTTCGTTCGGTTAGGTTTGGTTAGGGTGTCTTTGACTTTTGTGCTATGCAGTGCTATTTGTAGGCTTCCTCCTCTCTACTCTGCTCCAATATACTCTGAATTGCCTTGGAGAGGTCAGAAATTGTGGCCGCGTCATGTTAGGCTGAGTTAAATTGCGTTTGGATAACCTATGATAACATGGGCACGGTTTGGACAGCTTTGACTTTTGCGGGACACA
>NW_017075627.1:0-265 GCF_001483705.2 Eufriesea mexicana | reverse complement strand
TTATATTGACATTTTCGTCTAATATTGTGGTGACCAAACCTTTCTACGTAAATAAGGAGGAAAGATTCTATTTGTTTCCTATAGCCATCGCATTGCAATAGAATCAGAACAAAAAGTTCAATTTCATGGTCATTTTCTACAAATGTTGACGTGAGCCGGCTTTTCTGGGTAAATAACGAGGTAAGATAAAATTGGTTTGCATTTGTCATTGCATTGCAATAGAATCTGGCTGAAAAGTTTAATTTTATTGACATTTTCGACCAAT
>NW_017075626.1:0-265 GCF_001483705.2 Eufriesea mexicana | reverse complement strand
TCGACCAATAGCGGTCACTGCCTGTGATCGTGGGACTGTCAGCGGAGTCAGACAACCGTGAGGGTGTAAACACATTGTGCCTTCTTTTATTGAACGTACTATACCAAGTGGCTACGTGTTACTGATTTTGCTATTGACTCTGCCACGCGCTAACCGAACTTAAATCGTAGAGCAAAGGATTAACAGATAGTGAAACCTAGAATTTGGGGCTGGATTGAAGTACGTGAAAGATAGAGGTCTAGACTGGGTTAAAAGGACATTCAAG
>NW_017075625.1:0-265 GCF_001483705.2 Eufriesea mexicana | reverse complement strand
AACCTAATCCAATCTAACATAACCTAACCAAACGTAGCCAAACTCCACATAACGTGCCGCGACTATTATTGCCCTACCCGCCAGGGCCATGCAGAATATAGTACAGCAGAGCAAGGCACACAAGTCCACAGAAGAGCAGTGTATAACAGAAGACTTGAAGCTATCCTATAGCAACCTGTAGGAATATAATGTAACCAAACGAAGCATAACTAAACCTAACGTGCCGAAACCGCTATTGCTGGCCTCAACCGAGCCGGACAGAAGA
>NW_017075624.1:0-265 GCF_001483705.2 Eufriesea mexicana | reverse complement strand
GCTGAGCGCCACTTTGAGTTATGCTACGTTCGGTTAGGTTAGGTTATAGAATGTTTGGTCAGGGTATAAACGTTTTTTGTGCTATTCACTGCATTGCGGCGGATTTCTGCTCTCAACTGTGCTCCAGTACATTCTGCTTGCCTCTGTGGAGGCCGGCAAAAGGTGTCTCCTCATGTTAGGTTGAGTTAGGTTACGTCTGATAACGTTACGTTCAACTAGGAAGAGTATGCTACCCTTACTTTGTGCTATACACTGCTATTCGGTG
>NW_017075623.1:0-265 GCF_001483705.2 Eufriesea mexicana | reverse complement strand
TGGATGGATATACGTATGGATGAATGTTTGTATGGATGGATGGATGTATGAATGGATTGAGGTATGGATGGACGGATGTACGAGTGTATGGATGTATGGGCGGATGGATGGATGGATGTATGGTTGGGTTGAGGTATGGATGGATGTATGTGTGGATGAATGGTTGTATGGATGGGTGTATGGATGTATGGGTGTATGGATGTATGGATGTTCGAATGTATGGATGAACGGGTGTATGGATGTATGGATTTATATATGTATGGAT
>NW_017075622.1:0-265 GCF_001483705.2 Eufriesea mexicana | reverse complement strand
TAGACCTGATGGAATATAAATTCTAAAAATCATGTGTTATTAATCTTCTAATCATAATCTTCTTATCATTGGATCAATTATTAGAAATAATTGTTATTAGTTTTTACATAATCGGTAGTAGCAATTATTTGTTAAATGTCAAATATTAGTTCACCTCATAGATCTGTGTTTGCATGTTGAGCTGTGTGTTTTATGTTATGTGGTACTTATTTTTAGCTATCCACTGTCAATTAATAGGTAAATTTCAATATTAATAATATAAATA
>NW_017075621.1:0-265 GCF_001483705.2 Eufriesea mexicana | reverse complement strand
TCACCAAGCTATAACAGATTATAGATTTTGAATAGACCTATTATCTGGCAAGAAGATGGCTGTTCTTGCCATTGGATTGAAGGCGGTATTCTTTCTATTCACCAAGCTATAGCAGGTTATAGATTTGGAGTAGACCTGTTATATGGCCAGTAGATAGCTGTACTAGTCATTGGTTGAAGACGTGAGGCAACCTCTTAACCATGCTATAATAGATTATAGATTTTGAACAGAACTATTCTCTGGCAAGTAGATGGCTGTACTTGCC
>NW_017075620.1:0-265 GCF_001483705.2 Eufriesea mexicana | reverse complement strand
GTGGCCGGAATATTCAATGTTATTGACATTTTCGGCTAATATCGTGGTGTGCTAAATTTCTTGAATAAATAAGGAGGAAAGGTATTATTGGCGTGCTATAGCCATTGCAATGCCGTAGAATCTGAACGGAAAAGTTAAGTTTATTGACATTTTATACTAATTTCGCGGTGAACTGACATCCATGCATAAATAAGGAGGAAAGATTGTATTTGCACGCTGTACCCATTGCAGTGCTATAGAATCTGGCTCGAAAATACAATTTTAT
>NW_017075619.1:0-265 GCF_001483705.2 Eufriesea mexicana | reverse complement strand
TTCTACTCTTCGAATATTTTCTGGATGGCTCTTGTGAGGCCAGCAATGCTGGTATCGGCACGTAAGGTTTGGTCGTGTTACATTTCGTTAGGGTAGGTTAGGAAAGCATTGTTATGTTCTTTTTGACTTTTATGCCGCACACTGTTATTCGGAGCATTTCTGCGCTGCACACTGCTCTATTCTACTCTGTCAGGCTCTCTGAGGAGGCGAGCAATGGTGGTCGTGGCACGCCAGGCTGTGTTAGGTTAGGTTAAATTATGTTTGG
>NW_017075618.1:0-265 GCF_001483705.2 Eufriesea mexicana | reverse complement strand
GCCTGTCCTGACCTGACCCGACCTGACTTGACCTGACCTGACCTGGTCTGACATTGCCTGGCCAGGCCTGGCCTGTCGTGGCCTGACATTGCCTGGCCTGACCTGACCTGCACTGAACTGACATGAACTGACTGCCCTGACCTGACTTGACCTGACTTGGCCTGAACTGACCTGATGTGGCCTGTCCTGTCCCGACCTGACTGGACCTGCCCTGAGACGACCTGACTTCACCAGACCTGAATTGACCTGGCCCGACCTGGAATGG
>NW_017075617.1:0-265 GCF_001483705.2 Eufriesea mexicana | reverse complement strand
TTTGTAAGAAAGTAATCTCACCGCGATATTAGTCGAAAATGTCAATAAAATTGAACTTTGCAGGCAGATCCTATAGCATTGCGACGGCTATAGCAAGCCAATAGAAACTTTCATACTTATTTATGCAAGAAAGAAAGCTCACTACGATATTAATCGAAAATGTCGGTAAAATAGAATTTTCCAACCACATTCTACATCATTCCAGTGTCTATAGCGCGCCAATAGAATGTAACTTCTTATTTATGCAAGAAAGATAGCTCACCGC
>NW_017075616.1:0-265 GCF_001483705.2 Eufriesea mexicana | reverse complement strand
CACGTTATGTTCAGCTAAGCTACGTTCGGGTATGTTACGTTTGGTGAGGTTAGGCTATGATAGTTCAGACTTTTGTGCTATACACTGCTATCGGCGGAATTGAGCACTTTACTGTATTCTAATATCTTCTGTTTGGCTCTGGGGAGCCCGGTGATGGTAATCTCGGAGTGTCAGTTTGTGTCATGTTACGTTTCGTTAGGTTAGATTAAGTCAGGTTCTGTTAGGATATCTTCCCATTTTGTGCTTTTCACAGCAATGTGCAGGG
>NW_017075615.1:0-265 GCF_001483705.2 Eufriesea mexicana | reverse complement strand
ATTCAATGGCATGTGCAGACATCTACTTGCCAGAAAATAGGTCTATTCAAAATCTATAACATGCTATAGCTAGGTGAATAGGTCGCCCAACGCCTTCCATCCAATGGCAAGTACAGTCATCTACTAGCCAGATAATAGGTCTATTCAAAATGTATCATCCGTTATTGCTTGTGGAATAGATCGCCCAACGCCTTCAATTCCATGGGAAGTACAGACATTTACTTGCCAGAAAATAGGTCTATTCAAAATCTACATTCTGTTATCG
>NW_017075614.1:0-265 GCF_001483705.2 Eufriesea mexicana | reverse complement strand
CGCAGAAGTCCGCTGATGTGCATTGTACGGCACAAAAGCCTAAGCTACCCTATCCTAATCTAAAAAAACGTAGAATAACCGAACGCAACATAACTCAGACTAACGTGCCCAGACCACTATTGCACGTCTCTCCATCGTCAAGAAGAACATATTAGAAGAGAGTGGAGCGCAGAAGTCCATTAAATGTTAGTTTGTTGCACAGAAGTAAAAGGCACCCTAACCCAACCAAAACAAACCTAACCGAGCCAAAATAACATGAATCAGC
>NW_017075613.1:0-265 GCF_001483705.2 Eufriesea mexicana | reverse complement strand
GCATCTTTCCTCCTTATCTACGCAAGGAAGTTGGATCACCGCGATATTAGTCGAAAATGTCAATAAAGTTGATCTTACCAGTCAGATACTAAAGCACTGCGACGGCTATAGAAGGTGAATTGAATCTTTCCACCTTATATATGCAAGAAAGTTAGCTCAACACAATATTAGTCGAAAATGTCAACAAAATTGATCTTACCAACCAGATTCTATAGCATTGCGAAGGCTATAGCACGCCAATAGAATCTTTCTTCCTTATGTATGC
>NW_017075612.1:0-265 GCF_001483705.2 Eufriesea mexicana | reverse complement strand
CAAAAATATCAAATATTTTCGAAACAAAACATAATTTGAATATAATTATACTGTTACACAACCCTTTGTATTATAGCAATAATTATAGCAATTATACTAATAATTATAGTAATTATTCTAATAATTATATTTATTTTGTCTTCATATTCATTATGTCTTCCAAAACATTAACATGTCAAAAACATATGCATGTGTAAATTCAGTTATATATATGAACAGATATGAAAATCCTATGTCAAATGTGTATGTGTATTATAGTATATAA
>NW_017075611.1:0-265 GCF_001483705.2 Eufriesea mexicana | reverse complement strand
GTCAGTAAAACTGAATTTTCCAGCGAGATCCCATAGCAATGCAATGGCTATAGCACGCCAATGATATCCTTCCACCTTATCTATGCTAGGCAGATAGCTCACCACGATATTGGTCGAAAATGTGAATAAAATTGGATTTTCCAGGCAGATTCTACAGCAATGCAATGGCTATAGCACGGCAACAGAATCTTTCCTCCTTATATATGCACGAAAGTTTGCTCAACACGATATTAGTCGAAAATGTCAATAAAATTAAATTTTCCAG
>NW_017075610.1:0-265 GCF_001483705.2 Eufriesea mexicana | reverse complement strand
GCCAACAGTATATTTCCTCCTTATTTATGAAAGAAAGTTAGCTCACCACATTAGTCTAAAATGACAGTAAAATTGAATTTTCCTGCCAGAGACCATAGCATTGCAATGGCTATAGCACGCCGATAGTACATTTCCCCCTTACTTATGCAAGGAAGTGAGGTCACCACGATGTTAGTCGAAAATGGCAACAAAATTGAAATAACCAGCTAGATTCTACAGCATTGCGATGGCTATAGCACGCCAATTGAATCTTTCCTCCTTATTT
>NW_017075609.1:0-265 GCF_001483705.2 Eufriesea mexicana | reverse complement strand
CACACATCTATCCATCCATACATCCATACATATATACATCCATACATAAATACATCCGTACATGCATACGTTCATACATCCATACATTCACACATCCATACTTCCACAAATCCGTCCAATCTTACAGCCATCCATCCATACATACATCCATACGTACAACCACATATCCATAAATATTCCCAAACACACATCCATAAATCCTTACATAAACCCATACACTCACCCATACATACATGCATAGATGCAACCGTACATACATCCATAC
>NW_017075608.1:0-265 GCF_001483705.2 Eufriesea mexicana | reverse complement strand
ATGGGTGTAAGTATGGATGAATGGATGTATGTATGGATGTATGTATGGACGTATGTATGGATGGATCTATGGATGGGTATATGTATGGCTCGATGCATGTATGGATGGATGGTAGTATGGATGTGTGGAAGTATGGATAGATGGATTTATTAATGTATAGACGTACGTATGTATGGACGTATGAATGTATTGCTGTATTTGCGTTATGGATGTATGTGTGCATGGATGTATGGATGTACGAATGTATGGATGTACGGTGGCATGG
>NW_017075607.1:0-265 GCF_001483705.2 Eufriesea mexicana | reverse complement strand
CCTTATTAGTGCAAGAAAGTTAGCTCACCACGATATTAGCAGATAAAGTCAATAAAATTGTATCTTCCAGCCACAATCTATATCATTGCAATGGCTTTAGCACTCAAAAGGCATCTTCCCTCCATACCTACGCAAGGAAGTTAGCTCACCTCGATATTAGTCGAAAATGTAAATAAAATTGTATTTGCCAGCCAGATTCTAAAGCATTGCGATGGCTGTAGCACGCCAAAAAGATCTTTCCTCTTTACCTATGCAAGGAAGTTAG
>NW_017075606.1:0-265 GCF_001483705.2 Eufriesea mexicana | reverse complement strand
CAAACCTAACGCAGACGAACATAACCTAACCAAACGTAACCTAACTCAACCTAACGTGCAGAGTCCACTACGGCTGTCCTCCGCAGAGCAGCACAGAATATGCTAGAAAACAGTAGAGCGCAGAAATCGACCTCATTGCAGCGAAAAGCACAAAAGTCGAAGACATACTTACAAAACCTATTCTACACGAACATAACCGAATGTAACATAACTCAACCTAACGCGCCGCGGCCACTATTTTTGGCCTCCCCGGAACGAAGTAGAG
>NW_017075605.1:0-265 GCF_001483705.2 Eufriesea mexicana | reverse complement strand
GATTCTCCGCGTTAAGATACTCGTCGAGGAACGGCGTGTGGACTTTACCGTCTTCTATTTTAGACGATGCTCAAAAATCCTCGACTATACTCTCAGTGCGTCCCAACATACGCTCTTCAACCCTCTTCCCAGTTCCGGCGACTACTTTTAGGCTTTATTTCTCAGGCATGCCGACATCGTGGCTGTCAGATATCAACGAGGCGAAACGAACCTAGGTCGATGACGATCTCGTCCTTCATGGTGGCTCGAGATATCCTCACTCGCG
>NW_017075604.1:0-265 GCF_001483705.2 Eufriesea mexicana | reverse complement strand
TGCTATAGAATCTTGCTTGAAAATTCAATTTTATTGATATTTTCGACTAATATCGTGGTGAGCTTTCTTTATTGCATAAAGAAGGAGCAATTATTCTATTTGCGCGCCATAGCCATTGCAATGCTGTAGAATCTGGCCCCAAAATTCTACTTCATTGACATTTTCGACTAATATCGGGGTGTGCTTACTTTCTTGCATAAACAAGGAGGAAAGATACTATTGGCGTGCTATAGCCATTCCAATTCTATAGAATCTGCCCGGAAAA
>NW_017075603.1:0-265 GCF_001483705.2 Eufriesea mexicana | reverse complement strand
TTGTAGAATGGTGAGTAGATGGCCTATCGCCTTCAATCCAATGGCAAGCACAGCCATCTATTTGCCAGAGAATAAGTCTATTCAAAACCAATAAGGTGCCATAGCTTGGTGAATAGTTGGCATAATGCCTTCAATCCAATGGCAAGTACAGCCATCTGCTTGCCAGAGAATACGTGTATTCAATATCTATAATTTGTTATAACTTGGTGAATAGATCGCCTGACGCCTTCAATCCAATGGCAAGCACAGCCATCTACTTGCCACA
>NW_017075601.1:0-265 GCF_001483705.2 Eufriesea mexicana | reverse complement strand
GTCAGGTCAGGTCATGTCAGGTCAGGTCAAATCTGGTAAGGTCAGGCCAGGCCAGATCATGTCGGGTCAGGACAGGTCAGGTAAGCCCGGTTAAAGTCGGGAGAGTTCAGGTCAGGTCAGGTAATGTCATGTCAGGTCAGGTCAGAACAGTCAGGTCAAGTCAGGTCAGGTCAGGTCAGGTCAGGTTAGTTCATGTCAGGTTAGAACAGTCAGGTCAGGTCAGGTCAGGTCTGGTCAGGTCGGGTCAGTTCATGTCAGGTCAGGT
>NW_017075600.1:0-265 GCF_001483705.2 Eufriesea mexicana | reverse complement strand
TACTATAGCCATTGCAATGCTATAGAATCTTGCTGGAAAATTCAATTTTACTAACATTTTTGACAAATATCGTGGTGACCAACCTTTCTTGCATGAATAAAATGGAAATATTCTATTGGCATGCTATAGCCTTTGCAATGCTATAGAATCTGGCTGGATAGTTCAATTTTATTGACATATTTTACTCATATCGTGGTGAGATAAGTTTCTTCCAAAAATAACAAGGAATGATGCAATTGGCGTGCTATAGCCATTTCAATGCTAG
>NW_017075599.1:0-265 GCF_001483705.2 Eufriesea mexicana | reverse complement strand
AGGTTGAGCTAGGCTACGCTTCGTTATGTTACGTTTGTCTGGGTAAGGAATGGATAGCTTTGACTTTCGCGGTGCACGTTGCTATTCCGTTGATCTCAGCGCTCCACTGTGCTCTAGCATGTCCTGCTTTACTCCGGGGAGGCCAGAAATATTTGTCGCGGCACGTTAACATGAGACAGGTTACGATCCCTTAGGTTGGGTTGAGCTTAGTTGGGTCAGGTGAGCTTTAACTTTTGTGCTGTTCACTGCCACAAGGTGAACGTCT
>NW_017075598.1:0-265 GCF_001483705.2 Eufriesea mexicana | reverse complement strand
TAGCCCTATTCTCTGGCAAGTAAATGGCTGTACTTGCCATTGGATTGAAGGCGTTAGGCGATCCGTTCTCCAAGCTATAACAGGTTTTAGATTTTGAATGGACCTATTCTCTGGCAAGCTGATGGCTGTCCTTGCCATTGGATTCAAGGCGTCAGGCGATCTATTCACCAAGCTATAGCAGGTTACAGATTTTGAGTAGAATTATTCTCTGGCAAGCAGATGGCTGTGCTTGCCATTGGTTGAAGGCGTTAGGCGACATATTCAC
>NW_017075597.1:0-265 GCF_001483705.2 Eufriesea mexicana | reverse complement strand
CATACCACCATCTTTCCATACATCCATCCATCCATACATCCGCCCACCCATACTACCACCCATCCATACATCCATCGAACCATATATCCATCCATCCATTCATGCACCTAACCATACCCTCATCGATCCATACATCCAACCATCCATACATGCATCCATACATACATCCATACATCCACAGATACGTACATCCATAAATCCGTCCACTCGTACGTCTATCATTCGACACATCCCTCCATCCATACATCCATACAGACATACACCC
>NW_017075596.1:0-265 GCF_001483705.2 Eufriesea mexicana | reverse complement strand
TCTTCGTTATGTTCCGCTGATTTGGGAAGCTATGACTTTTCCGGTAGACACAGAGATTCTATGAATTTCTGCATTCTACACTCCACTAGTGTGTTCTGCTTGACTGCGGGGAGGCCAGCAATAGTGGTCGCGGCACGTTAGCTTGAGTTATGTTACGTTTGCTTATGTTAAGATTTGTTAGGTTAGGAGAGGGAAGGTTCGACTTTAGTGCTATAGTGTGCCATCAGGTGGATTTCCGCGCCCTACAGCGCTTTAATATCTCAGG
>NW_017075595.1:0-265 GCF_001483705.2 Eufriesea mexicana | reverse complement strand
TATAGCTTGGTGAAAAGTTCGCCTAACGCCTTCAATCCAATGGAAAGTAAATCCATCTACATGGCAGAGAATAGGTCTATTCAATATCTATAATCTGCTATGGCTTTGTGCACAGATCGCCGAACGCCCTCAATCCAATGGCAAGTAAAGCCATCTACTTCCCAGAGAATTGGCCTATTCAAGATCTAAAATATGTTTTACTGTGGTGAATACATCGCCTAACGTCTTCAATCCAATGGCAAGTACAGCCATCTTCTTGCCAGAG
>NW_017075594.1:0-265 GCF_001483705.2 Eufriesea mexicana | reverse complement strand
TATGTATGTATGGATGTACGAATGTACGGATGTACGGATGTATGTATGCATGGATGTATGGATGTAAGAATATATGGTTGTACGGAGGCATGGATGTGTGGATGTGTAGGATGGGTGAATTGACGGAAGAATGGAGGTATGTATGGATGCTTGTATGGATGCTTGAATGGATGTATGCATCGATGTATGCATGGATGTATGGATGGATGTACGGATGTATGGATGAATGGATGGATGTATGGATGTATGGATGTATGTACGTATG
>NW_017075593.1:0-265 GCF_001483705.2 Eufriesea mexicana | reverse complement strand
ATTTTATAGCTTGGTGAATAGATCGCCTATCGCCTCCAATCAAATGGCAAGTACAGCCATCTTGTTGACACAGACTAGGTCTATTCGACATCTATAATCTGTTATAGCCTGGTGCACCGATCGCCTAACGCCTTCAATCCAATGGCAAGTGCAGCCTTCTACTTGGCATAGAATAGGCCTACTCAAAGTATATATTCTGTTCTAGCTTGGTGAATAGATCGCCTAACGCCATTATTCCAATGGCAAGTACAGCCATCTACTTGCA
>NW_017075592.1:0-265 GCF_001483705.2 Eufriesea mexicana | reverse complement strand
GTGCTAGGTTACGTTCGGTTAGGTTAGATTCAGCTAGGTTTGGTTGAGATGGCTTCGGCCTTTATGCTATACAGTGATTTCCGGTGGGTTTCTGCGCTCTACCGTGCTCTAACATGTTCTGCTTGTCTCTAGTTATGCCAGCAGTTGAGATATCGGCTGGTTAGGTTTAGTCCTTCTGCGTTTCGTTAGGTTAGGTTTGGTATGCTATGGTTGGGATGACTTTCACTTCTGCACTTTACACTGCTTTTCGATGGATTCCTGCGAT